>NC_084839.1:76902166-77202166 GCF_033115175.1 Lepus europaeus | reverse complement strand
TTTTACTTACTAATAACAAAAAGTAAAGATATATTGGATATTCAGAAATACTGGAGCTGTCATTATGGCACGATGGGTTAAGCCACTGCTTGTGATACAGGTATACCATACCAGAGTGCCAGTTTGTGTTCTTGCTGCTCCACTTCTCATTCAGCCTCTTGCCAATGCAGCTGAGAAGACAGCAGAAGATGGCACAAGTTCTTGGGCACCTGCCACCAATGTGGGAGACCAGGATGGAATTCTTGGCCTGGACCAGACCTGGCTGTTGTGGCCATTGGGAAGTAAATGAGGAAAGGAAAATTTCTCTATCTCTTTCTCTCTCACTCTCACTCTTTTAAATAGATTTCTTTTAAAAAAATAAAATTAATGTCTTCTCCCTTTTCCAGGACTCTTTAGTTTCTTAAGTCATTCTTCCTGATAGTTCTAAGCAACCAATACTTTTCACAACTTGCTTTATAAATTTTTTATAATATTTGAAGTTGTATAAAGATTTTACTGCCAGCTGTTTTTTGAAGTATAGCTTTTGTCATAAAATTTTATATTCAAAAATGAAAACATCAGTTTAGAAAACATCAAAAAACCTGTTTATTTTTTTTTCTTTTAACTTTACAGAACACTTGAACTAAAAAATAATTTTACCCATTATTTTTTAATAAAATTTATGACTTTATAGAATTGCCTGACTCCCAAGCAAGAACACGCCAATTTGCTAAATGCACATTTTTTTCTGGGATCCCTGTAGCCCCTGTGCAGGTCCACCTCCTTATCCTACAGCACCTCAAAAAGAAGTCACACTGTCCACTCTCTGTCTCCTTCTCTGGACCTTCAACTAGATATTTCCAGATCTTTCTCCATCTTTGTTCATCACATCCATCTCTGATTCATGATTATGCACAGTGAAGAGAAAATGTATGTGCAACTGGAATTAAATGTCTTACACACCTCCCTTCAATTACTTTACTGTGCAAATTTAAAGCATCTGCGTTAAGTCCAGAGTTAAGTTAAGAGTGAAAACTGAGAGTCTTAACACTAGACTGTATACTTCAGGGAGCCAAATTTTTTTCTTTATTGCTTACTGTTGAAATCCCACCACCTGGAGCCCAGCTCATAATGAACAATAAATAAGTATTGAACAACAACTGCACAAAATGGCATGCTTACACTCAAGAATTTATGCTTATTTTAAAACACAAGAAACAGAAAAGGGGAACAAAACATGTATGTCCAACTAAGTACTAAGTAACTTTTTAAAACACTAGTATCAATGTAACCAAATCCAAAAATTATAAAATTCTAATATCTTGACAGATCTACTGATAATGGCTCCCATATTAATGAATATCACAAGTATTGTAACAATTACATCCTTGCTTTTACTTTTACTTGTTTCAACAAATATGTCTTTCTAACTACTTTAATTTACATTTTTACCTTTATATTCATACAAATGCAATAAAATTGTAAAGATTTCTCAACTGGGATTTTCCAGAATATCATATTGTGAGTTTCAACAATGTTATTGCATGTGAATATACTTTTTTCATTTTATTTGCTGCATAGCAATTATATTTGTGCTATGTAGAATTATAAGATGCTCTACTTTCCAGAACTACAAGAGACATTAGCCCTGTGGTGGTTTTATCTTACATTGCAAACTAGATTTTGCAGATGTAACTAAAGTTTCTAATCAATTGACTTTCAATGAATCAAAATAGATATTATGTAGGTGGGCTATACTAATCATATGTACTAGTTGAAGCCCATAGTTTTCTCCAGCTAGTTCTAAAAATACATACAGAAATCAAAGTATAATGGAATTTGTGGAAAAAAAAAAAAACAACTCATTGTTGCAGAGATGAAAAGACCTGGGAGTGGACTCTAGGACTTTAGGTCTGCCTTCTGCTGACAACCAGTAAGAAGACTGGGACCTCAGGCCTACGATCACAAATTATTTTATTTCCCAACAAACTGAATGCTCTTGCAAGAAATTCTCCCTCAAGAATCCAGCTAATAGGGCAGCGTGAGTCAGATCAGAGAACTCGACCTGGCCAGTCTAGATTTCTGAGCTCCTGAATGGTGAGACAATACATGCTTGGTGTACTCATCAACTAAATATTTGACAATTTGTTACATGGAAAACTAATAGAACATCATAACATTCTCATACCATAGATTCATAATTCTACTGTTGATACTATTTTGTTGGTACTCAGTACACTGCCATTATATGCAGTGAAGCTATGAGCTTTACTGTGCCTGTCTGCTGAATCAAATGCACAGCAGTTTCATTGAGTGCAGTGTATTTAAATGAATGTGTTTACTGAACTGAAAGATTGATCATTCTACTGGATGTTCAGTGGTTTATCTTTTGGATTTACTTAGCATTTTTTATTACTTCTAAGTTTGAGAATCTTTACATTGGTAGTATAAATGAAATGCCCATTCAGGTGTGTTATCCATATTTACTATGAAATGTGCGCTCTTAATTTTGTTCAATATACAATATGTTATATTTTGTTATAGTTATATTTTTGTATGGAAAATCTCTAGAACTTATTCATCTTGCATAACTGAGACAACCAGCAGATGGGTGACACTCATTTTTTTTTTCTCTTCCAAAGCTTGGGAAACATAATTCCGTGTTTTGAATTTTTTTGATTTTTCATATAAGTGGAAGCAGTCACTAAAGTTGGCTTTGTGCATCTGGTAGCTTTGCATCCATACATTCTATTAGAAAAGATAAATACTAAATAATTGCATCTACACTAGAAATGTACAGACTTTTTTCTTGCTATTATGTTTAAGTACAATAAAATATAATAATTATCATGTAGTATTTGCATTATATTTGGTATTTTAAGTAATCAAAAAATTTAAAATTTACAGAAGAATGTATGTAGATTATATTAAAATATTTAAGTGGATTCCTAGATGGCTGAATAGAGAAAAGAAGTGTTGATCCTGACCCGGGGAAAATAGCAGAAAAAAAAAAAAACAAAACAGAGGAAGTGTATTCCCAGGAAGGAGTTGCAGAAAAGCTTGTAGTCACAATTTCACAGAAAGAAGAACTCCATGGAGCAGTGTGGAAAGTCTGACATGCAGCAACAAGGAGGGACACCACATACAAATCCCACAGCCAGGGGCTAGAGGAGACACCAGGTTCTGAGAGTGAGGTGAGGGCAGACTTTGGAAACCCATGCCACTAGAGATGTTGCATGAGGGAGAACCTTGGGAACCATACTGACGGAGTCCTGCCTGGAGCCATAGCTGGGGGCAGGGTTCCCACCTAATCCAGGGAAGGAAAATCACATTTTTTTTCTCCCCATCCCTCAACAAGGGTATGTGGCAACCAACATGGAGAAGCAGCCTCTTGAAACTAGTAGAGGATGCTACCATTCTTCCATGCACAACCAAGGGATTTTGACAAAGGAAAAAATCCTGTTTCCCACTGACTTTGAGTCTGTCTGGGAGGGTGAACAGGGTGCTGGGCCCCAGTTCGGGTTACGAGGTTCCCCCATCCTCTCAAACTGTCACAGGCTCTGTGGCTCAAACTAACAAGGTAGAGCAGCCACAGACAGCCAACTCTGGAAATGATTTGATCTCTTCATAGACAGGGCAGGCTCATGGGGTGCAAAGGGGATCCTGTGAGCTCTGTGACTGTAGGAGCCTTGTGTGCTATGAATCTGGAAATCCTGTGACCGCACAATGTGGTCTGGGATGTGGCTGGGTCTCTGCACAATCACCATGTCTGGCACCATAGCTCCCATACTGCCAGAGATGGGTCATTGTAAATGGTTTTGTGTTCACACTGAAAACTGCACAGATCCTTTGTATAGTTTATGCACCAGCATGGGTGAGGATTGTACCCACTGTGGGTTAACACTAGGCATGATCACCTTCAACAGAGGAGATGATATTGTGATTACTCCAACAGATGAGTTCATACCACCAACTCCCCTACTGATAATAGAGATCAACCATGCCTAACTTGGGTGTCATCCTGGATTCTTGCCCCACACTTGAGTACTGAAGAGAGCTCCCAGGTTCATCCAAGCAAACACTTCCAGGTGTGTATTGAAGAAGACGACACTCCATTAAACTACAGAGGAATAGTTCAAAACAAAACTCATCAGTGGAGAAAACCAACAAATGTTACCACAAATGCCTAAAAACACACACAGGAATACAAGAAATACAAGAAACAAGAATGAGGAAGAGGACATGTTCCCACCCCACCCCCGCAAAGGAACAGAACAACACAATATTAGCTTTTGCTGACAAAGTGGTTGATGAAATACCTGAAAAGGAATTAAAAAGAATGATCGTAGGATTACTCAGAAGCAATGATAAGCAAATTGGGGAGTTAAAGAAATCTGTAGATAATATGGATGAAAAATTTTCCTGTGAGATAGGTATTTTGTAGAAATCAAACTGAAATATTAGAAATGAAGAATTAAATATGTCAAATAACAAGGGATCAGTTTGACAGGAATATGTGACTATAATAAATATATACGAACCAATGCCAGAGTGCTGGCTATTTAAAAGAAATGTTAATGGATCTAAAATGAGACATAGACTCTAACATAATAGTAATGGGAGACTTCAATACCCCACTTTCTTCAATGGAGAGATCAACTAGAAAAGAAATCAACCAGAAACCACAGAGCTAATGGACAGTATGGACCAAATGGCTCTAACTGATATCTATCAGAACATTTCATCCACAGCTGAAGAACACACCTCGTTTTTATTAGTGCATGCACTTTCTCTAGGATATGCAATATGTCGGGCTATAAAACAAGTCTCAGAAAACTTTTAAAAAAAATGAAATCTTACCATATATCTTTTCTGACTACAATGGAATGAAGGTGGAAATTAACAACTTAAGAATCTGTAGAAAATATGCAAACACAAAGAGACTGAACAATACACTCGTGAATGAAAAAAATGGGCATAGAAAAAAAATCAAAATGCAAATCAAAATATTCCTGGGATAAGCAAAAGCTGTGGTAAGAGGAAAGACATCAAATAAATTAACTGTCATGAAACCCAAGGATTTAGAAAAAGAACAAACCAAACCTAAAATTAGTAGTAAAAATAATTAAATTAGCAACAAAATTAATTGAAATAAAAAAAAGATACAAAAGATCAGTGAAATAAAGAGCTGCTTTTTTGAAAAAGTAAAAAAAAAAAAATGATACAGTATTCACCCAAATAACCAAAAAAAGGGAGAGGAGGCCCAAATCAATAAAATCAGAGATGAAACAGGGAGATGTAACAACAAATAACACAGGGGGTCAGTGCTATGGCACAGTGGGTTAACGCCCTGGCCTGAGGCGCCGGCATCTCATATGTGTGCCGGTTCTAGTCCCAGTTGCTCCTCTTCCAATCCAGCTCTCTGCTATGGCCTGGGAAACCAGTGGAGGATGGCCCAAGTCCTTGGGCCCCTGCACCCATGTGAGAGACCTGGAAGAAGCTTCTGGCTCCTGGCTTAGGATAAGCACAGCTTCGGCCGTTGCGGCCATCTGGGGAGAGAACCATTGCACAGAAGACTTCTCTCTCTCTCTGCCTCTCCTCTCTGTGGAACTCTGACTTTCAAATAAATAAATAAATCTTAAAACAATAACATAGAAATAAAAAAGAATTATCAGAAATTACTACAAAGCTAACAAGTTGGAAAATCTAGAAGAAATGGACAGATTTCTGGACTCATACAATCTATCAAAACTGAGGCAAGAAGACAATGAAAACCTAAACAGACCCATAGAAAAGAAGGAGATAAATCAGTAATGAAGAGCCTTCCAATAAAGAAAAGCCCAGCGGCAGATGGCTTTACTGTTGAATTCTACTAGACTTATAAATAATGGCTAATTTCAATTCTTCTCAAATTAATGAAAACAACTGAAATGTAAGGAATCTTCCCAAACTCTTTCTATAAGGCTAACATCACTTTAATTCCAAAATCAGAAAAAGACAGCACAGAAAGAGAACTATAGACCAATATCACTGATGAAAATAGATACAAAAATCCTCAACAAATTACTAGCTAGTCATATCCACAACACATCAGAAAGATAGTCCACTTGGGCCAAGTGGGATTTATTCCTGGTATGTAGAGTGGATCAAAATATGCAAATAAATGCGATACATCACATTAATTTTATTGAAGAATAAAAACATATGGTAATCTCAATAGAGACATGGAAAATATTAGATAAAATAACAAAACCTTTCATTATAAAGACCTTAAGCAAATTGGGTATAGAAGAACCATGCCTCAACAAAATCAAGACAAAAATGACAAACCCACAGATAGCTTCATAGTCAATGTTTTAAACAGTTCTACCAAGATCCAGAATCAGATAAGAAAGCTAGCTTTCAGCATTATTATTAAATAGTCTTTGAAGTTTTAACCAAAGCCATTAGGTATGAAAAAAATCAAAGAGATACAAACTGGAGAGGAAAAAGTTGAATTATGCATGTTTGTAGATAACAAGATTCTATACATAGGGAAACCAAAAGACTCCAGTAACAGACTATTGGAACTTACAAAAGAGTTTGATAAAGTTGCAAGATATAAAATTAACACAAAAAGTCAGTAGTCTTTATATACACAGATAATCCTATGGCTGATAAAAAAATTTGTAAGATGAGTGTAATTAAGAATAGCTAATGAGGCCAGCGCAGCAGCTCAATAGGCTAATCCTTCACCTGAGGCGCCGGCACAGTGGGTTCTAGCCCCGGTCGGGGTGCCGGATTCTGTCCTGGTTGCTCCTCTTCCAGGCCAGCTTTCTGCTGTGGCTCAGTAGTGCAGTGGAGGATGGCCTAAGTCCTTGGGCCCTGCACCCACATGGGAGACCAGGAGAAGCACCTGGCTCCTGGCTTTGGATCAGCGCGGTGCACTGGCTGCAGCACGCCAGCCACGGCAACCATTGGAGGGTGAAACAATGATAAAGGAAAACCTTTCTCTCTGTCTCTCTCTCTCTCACTGTCCACTCTGCCTGTCAAAAAAAAAATAGTTAACGAAAATTTAAATGCCTTAGAATACATTTAAACAAGGAAGTGAAAGATCTCTATAGCGAAAACTACAAAACATTAGAGAAAGAAATAGAAGACATAACTATGGGAAAATCTCCCATTCTCATAGAATGGATATTTCATATCATCAAAATGTCCATGCTATCAAAAGCAATTTACAGACTCAGTGTGATCTCAACCAAAATACCAATGACATTCTTCTCAGATCTAGAAAAAAAAAATGATGCTAAAATTCTGTTTTGAAACACAAAAGACCACTAATATCTAAAGCAATCTTAAACAAATCCATTGGTATCACACTACCAGATTTCAAGAAATACTACAGAGTAGTCATAATTAAAAGAGTCTAGTACTGGCACAAAAATAGATGTGTAGACCAATAGAACAGAATAGAATCCCCAGACCTCAAACAACACATCTACAAACAACTAATCTTTTAACAAGGGAGCTGAAATCAATCCCTGGATAAAGACAGTATCTTCAACAAATGGTGCTTTAAAAGTTGGATCTCCACATGCAGAAATATGAAACAAGATCCCTACTTTATACTTTATGCAAAAATCAACTCAAAATGGATCAAGGATCTAAATCAATGACCTGATACCATCAAATTACTAAAGGAGAACATTGAGTAAATGCTGTAAGACATTGCCACAGGCAAAGACTTTTTGGATCCCGAGAAGCACCTGCAATCAAAGCAAAAATAGATACAGGGTATTGTATCAAGGTAATACACTTTTGCACTGCAAAGAAAACACACAGAGGAGTAAGGAGGAACTGAAAGAATGGGAAAAAATATTTGCAAACTACGTGACTGATAAAGGATTAATATCCAGAATCCATAAAGAGCTCAAGAAACTGAATAATAAGGAAACAATCTAGTTAAGAAATGAGGAAAAGACATGAACAGACATTTTTTCAAGAGGAAATTCAAATGGCCAACAGACACATGAAAAAATATTCAGGATCACTAGACTTCAGGGAAATGCAAATCAAAACCACAATGATGTTTCACCTCATTCCAGTTAGAATTGGCTTTCATACAGAAATCAACAAACAACAAATGCTGGTGAGGATGCCCGGAGGTTGAGAAGTACACTAATCAGCTCTTGGTCAGGATGTAAACTGGTGTACCCATTGTGGAGGACACTATGGAGATATTTCAGAAACCTAAAAATAGATCTGCCATATGACCCACCAATCCCACTTGTGAGAATTTAACCAAGGGAAATGAAATCAGCATTTCAAAGTGTTAAGTGTACTCCCATGTTCATTGCAGCTCAATTGACAATAGCTAAGATATGCAATCAACCCAGATGTCCATCAGCTGATGACTAGATAAAGAAATTATGGCTTCTATACACTATGGAATACTACTCAGCAGTAAAAATATATATATATATATGAAATCCTGTCTTGCAACAAATGGATGCAACTTGGAACCATTATAGTTAGTGAAATAAACCAATCCCAAAAAGAAAAGAAACTCAACAACAATCCAGTTAACAAATAGGAAAAGAACTTGAATAAGCACTTTTTAACTTATTAAATTATGAAATTCAAATGGGCAACCCATGAAAAAATCCTTAAGATCATTAGTCACCAGGGAAAGGTAAATAAAAGCCATATTGAGGTTTCACATCATCCCAGTTAGAGAGCTGGATCAGAAGACGAGCTGCTGGGACTCGAACCAGTGCCCATGAGGGATTTACCTGCTAGGCCACAGTGCCACCGCCCTAGAAATGCGTTTTGTATTATTTCTCTTGATAAAGTTATTCTTATTGCACAGTAATGTGAACTTCTGTGTCTCCTTTGTTCTTGATAGATGTTTTCCCTCTCTTTACAATTCTAAGTTGGCAGTCCTTCTCTTTCACCACTCTGAGGATTTGTGTTCTATTTTCTGTGTTTCAAAGTTATTTGCCAGTGAAAATGTTTCTTCTCTGAAGATATTTTAATTTTTTTCTGGTTTCTTTAAAGCAAAATCCTCTTTCCTTAGGTATTCTACAACTTTTCTGTGGTATGCTTTTCAATGCCATGGTTTCTTTCTCTTTGTTGTATTTGTGGTTTCGTTTTGATTTGATTTCTGTAGTCTACACAGATTCTTTTGATAAGTTTTGGAAATTTCAGATATTACCTCTTCACATATTCATGTTCACTCCTGCTTTTAATTTTAGCCCTCCAAATAAGTTTGACTCTCATACATCTAATTTACTTAGTAATTTTCTACATTTACCTGATCTATATTCTAGTTCATTCACCTCTCTTCTGAGATGTTTAATACGTTTTTTAAATCAACTGTCAATGAATATACTTGGGTCTATTATTTGCTTTACAGTGCTAGAAATATTATTATTATTATTATTATTATTATTTGACAGGCAGAGTGGATAGTGAGAGAGAGAGAGACAGATAGAAAGGTCTTCCATTTGCTGTTGGTTCACCCTCCAATGGCCGCTGCCACCGGCGCATCTCGCTGATCCAAAGCCAGAGCCAGGTGCTTCTCCTGGTCTCCCATGCGGGTGCAGGGCCCAAGCACTTGGGCCATCCTCCACTGCCTTCCCGGGCCATAGCAGAGAGCTGGCCTGGAAGAGGGGCAACCGGGATAGAATCCGGCGCCCTGACCGGAACTAGAACCTGGTGTGCCAGTGCCGCAAGGCAGAGGATTAGTCTGTTAAGCCACGGTGCCAGCCACTAGAAATATTATTTTATTCACTTAAAATCTGCTATGTGGTTTTCAAAATAGCTTACTGCTCACTAAAAATTGCCTAGATTTGTATCTTATTTTCTAAACATAATAAACATAGCTGTCCCAAATTCTGTATGGAATGATTCCAGTTTCTAGCTGCCTTATAGTTATTATCTAGAGTACATTATGGTTATTATCCATGTTTGTTTATTTTCCTGTGTTCTTGGTTCTTTTTGGTGAAATTTGGGAAAAATGTGATTAAAAGATATGTAGCCTAGAATATTATTATTTATTGAGAAATTTTATTTGTTTCTTTCTGTTGCCTAGGTATACCAATAATTTAGAGAGCAGTCCAGTTTTGGGTACTGAGTTGTTTCAAGAGAACCCCAAATTCTTCAATAGTAAGCTGCAGTATAAAAGTACTTGTTTAGTGCCCTTTAATTCTTGTCCCTAAGATGAGAGTTTTGTCAGGACCATGTGTAGGTGTGCCTTAGACTGCAATTTTTACACCTCAAGAAAATACCATTGTAAACATCCAGTCTTTCAGTCATCCTTCTGCATTGGCAAATGGTCAAAGAGCAACCACAGCATGGTTGACCAACTTGGATATCTTTCTGTTGCTTTCTACCTAATCTTGGCCCAGAAACTATGCAAACTAAAATAAACAAATGAACAAATAGAACCTTAGATCTTCTGCAAAACCCTAGGTATTTATCAGAAAACCCTGTATAGCCTAAAACCTGTGCCTGCAGCACGTATTGCCTGGAATTATGCCGACTGAAGGGAAACCATCAATCATCTGGAGGTGGGGAAAAGGCAAACTAACCTACGTGATCACACTTTCCCAATTTCTCTCACGGTACTTGCAATCTAAAGGTAGCCAAGCATTTGACTTGCTAGATAAGAAAACATCCTGGTGGCTTCTTAAAAGCATTTATTTGATAGGCAGAATCACAGATTGAGAAAGACAGAGGGGCAGAGAAAAAGATCTACCTGCTGTTAACTGCCTCCTCTGCTGGTTCACTCACTGGTCTGAACCAGGCTGAATGAAGCAAGGAGCCAGGAATTCCAGCCCAGTCTCCCACAGGGATGGCAGAGACCTAAGTGCTTGAGTTATCTTCTGCTGCCTCCCCTAATTCATTAGCAAGAAGATATATTGGAAACAGAGCAGCCAGGACTTGAATTGGCCCTCCAAACTGGGATTCTGTCTCCAAATGGTGGCTTACTCCACCCTGCCACATTGCCAGCTCTTGTGTCTGGTTTTGTTTTATTTTGTTTTTGATTTACGTATTTGTTTCAAAATCAGATCTACAGAGAGAGAGAAACAGGAAGAGAAAGAGAGAGAATCTTTCATCCATCCACTGATGCTAGAGCTCCCACATGGGTGGCAGGGGCCCAAAGATTTAGGCCATATTCCATTGCCTTCTGAGGCACATCAGCAGAGAGCTGGATCAGAAGTGGAGCAAAGCTTGGAAAGTAGTAAAAGATGGCCCAAGTCCTTAGTCCCCTGCACCCATGAGCAAGACCCAAATGAAGCTCCAGGCTCTTGACTTCAGTCTAGCACAGCCTTGGTAGATATGGCCATTTGGGGAATGAACTGGTAGATGGAAGATATCTCTCTCACTCCCTCTCTCTCTCTCTCTGTAACTCTGCTTTTCAAATAAATAAATCTTAAAAAAAAAAAAAAAAGTGGAGCACACAGGATTCCAACCAGTGCTCATATGAGATACTAACATTGCATATGGCAACTTAACCTGTTGCACCACTAAGCTGGCCCTCACCTAGCATCTTAACTTCTAGGCCAAATGTCTCCCAGCTTCCCAGTGCCATCCCAGCTAGCTCAACTGGCTTTCGTTTTGGGGGAGTATCTTTCTTGTTATATTTTAGTACATATTTTCCTCTTCCTTGAAGATAATTTAAAAGTAGTCTTAAAATATATGACCCTGGATCTAGATTAGCTAGGTCTAAAATCTGGATCTTTTGTATGCTGTCTTTACGGTGCTAGGCAATTTCATTGAACATTTCTGTTTTCGTCCTTAGATGAGAATAAAGAAACAGTACTTTGTAGCTCACAAAAGATCTGTGTTAGAATTTAAATGACATGATCTACATTAATAGCCTTACCCATTAAGTGCTAAAATTGCCACCTATGCCAACAGTTTACAATGCATGATACTAGCTACTTCCAATTGCATTAACACCCTTATTATATTATCTACACTATTGCAAATTTTCATTAATTTGTCTCTTGCATGAAATTTAAGTAGAAACTCTTTAAATATAACAAATGGAACTTTTTCACTTTTGCTTCTCAGCCACTATCACAGAGGCCATTTCTGTAATTAATTTACCAAACATGGAACAGATTAGACTGGAATGCCTTTGACACAAGATCTTTTGTGAAGCTGCTTTGTTTCAGAAAACTTAGGCCTTGTTGTATAATCTTGCCCTGCTTGCCCAATATTTAAAGAATTGCATGAAATTTAATCAATTATTTCATTATTCTATTAGGATCTCTGGCTAAGGAACAATCATCTTTTGGTTATGTGTTCATTACTGTACATTTCAGTTAGTACAAGATCAGCCTAGTCTATAGCACTACAGGAATAATTAAGGAATCCTTCAGGATGTCCTTCTAAATGGGAGAGTTTCTTTTTTATGTGATTTCTCTTTTTTAATTCCTATATTTTCATTTTTTAAATGTATATACAATAGTGTCATAATATGGCAGCTATTTTATGTAGTTAGAAATCATTCAGTTTTCTGTTTCAGAATAAGATACACCAAAGGGTGCAGAAAAGATTTTATACTAATTTGTATCTCTAAAGATTTAACTTCCTAAATGAGTTGACTTCAAAATTCTTCTATGTCTGACATACAGAAAATATTTCCATTATTTTACACAAATTTTGAGTTTTATAGCTATTGCATAACATGTGTCTAAGATGTAACAGAATAGGAGACATTAGCAATACACAAGAATCTGACATAAACTGTAGGAACCCTTTGTATAAGAAAGAACACTTTGAATTAGCAGATGACTTAAAAATAAAATTCTACTTTGTACTCAGAAGAAAATTAAAATGAAGTTATATAAATAGTCTCATGTCAGAATCATAGAGGCAATGTTCAATTGCTGGAATATCACTTCCATGTTCTACTATTTCTTCAAGAAAGAAGTGGAGATACAACAGCTAGTAAAATCTATCTGAAATAAAAACAGCCACCAGGGCCAGCACTGTGGTGTACCTGATAAAACCTAAGCCTGTGAGGTTGGCATCACTTATCCGTACCTGTTCGAGTCCTGCCCGCACCACTCCTAATGGCCTGGGGAAATGAACTGGATGAGGTTCCAGGCTCTTGTCTTCAGCTGGGCCCAGCCCCAGGCATTGTAGTTACTTAGGGAGTGAACCATTGGATGGAAGACCTCTCTCTCTCTCTCCCCCATCCCTCCTCTTGAACTCTACCTTTCAAATAAATAAATACATCTTTTTTAAAAGGAAAAATAAAAAATAAAGATGCTAGCTGGGAAGCCTGTATCTTATATCACAGTACGTAGCCTCCATACCAAGCTCCAGTTTCTGTCGCCAGCTCTCTTGTAACAGACACTCTGAGGAAGTCATGATAGCTCAAGTACTGCCAAAGGCCAGGATTGAGATCCTGGCTCCCAGCTTCAGCCCAGCCAAGCCCCAACTGTTGCAAGCATTTGCAGAAGTAACCAACAGATAGGAACTAGTGGTTTTTTGTTGTTGTTGTTTGTTTGTTTGTTTGTTTTTGTTATTCTTGTTGTTGTTTTCTTTAAAGATTAATTTATTTGAAAGAGCCACAGAGAGGCAGAGGCAGAGGCAGAGGCAGAGAGAGAAAGAGAGAAAGGTCCTCCATCCACTTGCTTACTCTCCAGATGGCTATAATGGCTGGAGCTGCGCCAATCTGAAGCCAGGGGCCAGGAGCTTCCTCCGGGTCCCCAACATGGATGCAGGGACCCAAGGACTTGGGCCATCTTCTACTGCTTTCCCAGGCAATAGCAGAGAGCTGGATCAGAAGTGGAGCAGCCAAGACCCTAACTGCACCAATATGGGGTGCTGGCACTGCAGACCAGGACTTTAACCTGCTGTGCCACAGTGTTGGCAGCAGGAGCTAGTTTCTCTCTCTCTCTCTCTCTCTCTCTCTCTCTCTCTTTCTCAATCTTTCCACTCTCTCTGCAAACAAAAAAAATTAATTAACTATAAAAAGTGTTTAGAAGAGCCGGTGCCACAGCTCACTTGGCTAATCCTCTGCCTGAGGCGCCGGCAACCTGGGTTCTAATCCCGGTTGGGGCGCCAGATTCTGTCCCGTTGCTCCTCTTCCAGTCCAGCTCTCTGGTGTGGCCCGGTAAGGCAGTGGAGAATGGCCCAAGTGCTTGGGCCCTGTGCCCGCATGGGAGACGAGGAGGAAGCACCTGGCTCCTGGCTTCGGATCCGCCCAGCACGCTGGCCAGTGGCGGCCATTTGGGGGGTGAACCAACGGAAGGAAGACCTCTCTCTCTCTCTCTCTCTCTCTGTCTGTCTAACTCTGCCTGTCTAATAATAATAATTTTAAAAAAGTGTTTAGAGGACAGATAGGATCATGAGCAGGTAGTGAGATTGTAGAGAATGAAGTCAGAGAGGTCAGAGTTCACTGGAACTACCATGAGAATATCTATACAGCTTGAGTGAGTGGGAAGGCAGAGGCTCCAGTTCTATAAATCTTCGAGAATTAGTCAGCAATATGTGAGGAAATGAGAAGACAGGAACAGCATGAATATTAAATTGATTTTATGGCTCTCTGAATAACCAGTATGCTTTTGGTTCTTCATATCATTTAAGTGGTTAACATGCAACAAATTGATAGCTAACAATCAATTTTGGAATGGAACTTCACATAAATAAAGCTTCATATACAAGGCTACCTTTTAGTAAAGTTCAAGTGAGTCTTCATGAATCAATTCATTTTGTTACTGAGCTGTTCTAGGATAACCCAATATATTTGTCAAGGTAATACATAAAGATGAGGTGAACAGGAGAAAAGTCTTTAATGTATGAACCTAAGAGATACATATTTCTTACATATACTCATCCCCAGCTTGGATCAACTGGAGGTTTTGGTCATCATGGTTACTCCATAATCTAGGAAATTAAAAGCTCCATCTTGAAATACATTTCCAATAATAATCAATATAGTATTGAAACATTAGGAAAGCACATGGTGAACTGTATACCAACTCTTCAAGCTTCCATTCAGGAATGTCATACATCACTTCTACTGGACAAAGCAAGTCATGTATAGTTACCTACCTATAGAGGAGATAAGGAAGTAAAATTTTATAATGCTTGGGAAAGTATGATAATCAACAGGAGGCATAGGAAATAGAGCAGGATGTGAACTCATTTGGGTTAGCATAATAATGTGTTTCTTTTCAGAAATAACACATCTAATTTATTGGGAATCTTCAATTATTCAATTCAAAAAGTGGTAGAGGTATCTGTATTGGAATAATTGAGGAATCTCCCTTCTTCCTCTCTATTCAGTCAGTATAAATTGTTAGTTATTGATTCCCTAGCTCTGATTGAGCCACCTAACAGCTATCCTTTGATTGAAGAAAGCAGGAACAGAAAAGAAACCAAGTTTATAACACATTCCAGGAGCAGAAGTGTACAAGTGCCTGAAATCTTAGCAGCTTCTTCGATGGCTCAGCCAAGCATGGACAAGAGCACTTTAGGGTAGTGAGCTGTTCAGCTACTGATGCATTACTGTTGGTGCCTAAGGAGAGACTCCTGAGGTGAGAAATAAGATGCAATTTCAAATACATAAATAAATTCTGTTTATGAAGTCTCTTTCTCAGGAACACACAAAATAACTTTAGGAGGAAATATTCCTTTCATTTGTCAGCTTGGTTTTGCCATCCAAAAATATTCGCAATATTTTCCTTTTGCACAATACCTTAACATTTTACTAGAGACTCTTTTAAGTGATGAGATTAGAGCAAGTAGGTAACTTCTTTTTTTATATATTTTTATTTATTTGACAGAGTTATAAACAGTGAGAGAGAGACAGAGAGAAACGTCTTCCTTCTGTTGGTTCACTCCCCAAATGGACACCACGGCTGGCATTGCACCAATCGGAAGCCAGGAGCCAGGTGATTCTCCCTGGTCTCCCATGTGGGTGCAGAGGCCCAAGCACTTGGGCCCTTCTCCACTGCCCTTCCAGGCCATAGCAGAGAGCTGGAATGGAAGAGGAGTAGTTGGGACTAGAACTGGCGCCCATGTGGGATGCTGACGCTCCAGGTGGAGGACTAACTAAGTGAGCCATGGCGCCTGCCCCAGTAGGTAACTTCTATATTCCCTTTTTACTTAATTAAAAAAGAGCAACACACCATTTAGAATAAATTGTTATGACTTTTTAGGAAAATTATTCATGAGGATGGAGAATTTTAGTACATTACAGTTGATTTTTTTCCACAAATTCAAAGGTATCTGCTGGCCGCAAGAAGGGAATTTGAAGTTGTTCAGATCATACAAAATTCTTCTGCATATCCTTTGGAAATATTTATTCTTGGTATAAAATGGGAAAAAAACATTATTATAAAGACAAATATCTGAGATTAGGCAGTTAAAAAGTCATTCATTTTGGCAATGAAAATATATTTTAAATATTCCAAAAGATTTTATTTTTAGATTAGGAAAGCAAAATTTCAATCGCAGGGAAACAGCACACCTCAATCTTTAAGATGAACCAAAGTGATTATTCCTTAAACATGCACTTCCCTGATTCAGAATTACTAACTTGTCAAATAGTTCACATTCTACCTGTAGTAATTTTTTTTTCTGTAAACTGAGACCACAATCCAAAACAAGAGAAACTCTAGAATGTTATTTATGGGCAACACATTAATATTTGAGATTCCTTTATACCAAGGAATAAATGCCATATAAAGTACACAACTGGCAAAGGTGATGGAGTAAAATCATGGCACAAATGATGAAATCTTGAAAGGTCATGATGTATCATAAGCTTTATTTATTATTAATAGTTGTCGATACTGATTGTATTAGTATCAGGGAAGCCACATTCTCATTCTAAAGTGATGTTTAAAAAGTGAATTTAATTCTTAATCTAGTGGAGGATTAAGTCTGACACTATAAAGTAAACTTAAAGTGTGTTATCACGAAAATTAAAAGAAAAAATGGAAAGGAAGGAAGTAGGAAGTAGGATAGGCAGGGAGCATCTTTATGGGATTAAAATTCTGTGTATATAAAATACATGAAATGTGTCCTCTTTATATAAATTTAGAAGACAGCACAAAAAGAGTAGACAGAGAACTACCCCTTCCTTCTTGAACTTCTGTCATTCAAAGGTGTGTTAAAATGCATGCACATACATTTACACATACATCTAAAATCACTACTTCTCTTGATTTCTAGCAGCTGATGGATGTTAAGATGTAATGACATTGTATTACAAAACTTGTGACAAAGATTTTTTTAAAAAATTGTCAAGAAGCTATTTTTGCTATATTCCAAGTAGTTCAAAGTTTCCAACTCAAAGAAGGATTAATAATCTTTGTCTTTGATGTGCATAAGTAACTTTTAACTTTATGGGAAATGTCATGAAATTTTTCATATAGACAGGCTTGAACTGAGTTTGTGAACCAAGAGGCTATCCTCTTCATTTCAAAACAGATTTGAAGTCACTTGGAAGATCAATTTCTGCCTAGTCATGTGATGTCTTAGGTTGCCTTTAAGTAGACTTATATTTGCCTTCATTCCTCACTTTAATTCTGAGGAAACACATCAATTTTATACAGACATCTTATTCATAGACAACATGTTGTTCATTGATATTCAGTTTTTCCCTATTTCAGGGCACGGGACAAAAAATACTTTCCCTTCAAGTTAGATACAGACTTGCTTCAACCTGTGAGATAGAATGGTCCGAATACTGAGTTATTTCCAGATCCAAGCATTCCATACAGTGGCTGCTGGGATTATAGAAGCATGAGGTGATGTGAAGGTGGAATGTGACAGCTACCCTAGATAGCTGGATGAATGTATAATGAACTAAATCAGAAAAAAATGAGCCTTCTGCTGGGGGTGGAGTCACTGAAGTTTTGAAGCTTTTAAGTGTCTGTGTCGCAGGCAAACTCTAGTCTTGATTTATATAATTTCTCCAGGAGCTTTAGGAGTACTTTCCTATCAATCAGGCTTTCTTCAAGAAAGGTGATCAGTGACTCAGCCTTTCAAACTAATTGGCTCTACTTGTTCTTTTTCCTTCTATATTCCAGTTCTATAATACCTGATAATGAGAAGATAAGCTAAAAATATATTTAACATTAAAAAATACAATAATTTTCCAAATGAGAGCATAAATTATTGTCAGCATAATTGTCAGAAAATGATTTAACTGAAGCCTTAAGTTTTCATACCCAGAATCCTGCTTGTTAACTCATGTAATGGGTTTCCAATGGTCTTTTCTGAAATGAAGGTATGTTTGCTGTCAGGTGTCTCTATATACAAAGTGGGTGGTTTCTGCAGGACTCCCTGAAATGGTGGTGTTAATCCCTCACCTCTGACAGAAGTCTCTACAGCATTACTATAATTATTTCTACTTATTTTTAATTTCAAAAAAATAATGATTCTGAGGATGCCCCTCCATTAAGTCTTTGACTAATCAGATTTTATTTATTTATTTGAGAGGTAGAGTTATAGACAGTGAGAGGGAGAGACAGAGAGAAAGGTCTTCCGTCCATTGATTCACTCCCCAAATGGGCACAACGGCCAGAGCTGTCCTGATCTGAAGCCAGGAGCCAGGTGTTTCTTCCCGGTCTCCCATGTGAGTTCAGGGGCCCAAGGACTTGGGACATCTCTACAGCTTTCCTGGACCATAGCAGAGAGCTGGATTGGAAGAGGGGCAGCAGGTACTAAAAATGGCACTCTTATGGGATACTGGCGCTGTAGGTGGAGGATTAACCTACTGTGTCACGGCATTGGCCCCAACTAAATTATACTTTAATAAAAGAACTGTTTAATGTAATCCATTGTTTTCCTTCAAAAATTTTATCACACATAAATTTAAAAATCATGGAGCAGTGTTTCTTAATCAGAAGTTTTCTAATTTTTGTTAAAGATTTTGTTTGCATGTTCATGGAATTTTTCTTCATGTTGTCCGTTGTTTGGGGTCAACGTGTACCACTATTATAGCATGCATAGAGTAGTTTTATTTTTTCCATTTTTATTTTATATAAATAAATTTATCTAAAATGGGAATTACTGGAGCAGGCATTTGGTCCAGCTGTTAGAACATCACAGGTGATGCCCATATCCCATGTTGGAGTGCCTGGGTTGTAGCCCCAGCTCTATTTTGAATTGCTAATATCATTTATACCTAAATTAATCTCATAATTCACAATTTTATAATTATTATTTTTAAAGGAAATTATCATGGTTCTAAACCATTCAGTTCCACAAACACTCCAGTAACATTCCACCATGCTCTGATAGGAAGCTTCAGCTCTTCAGTCTCAGCTGCACAGAGATTAGGCCCAGCAAAAAGGCTTATGCTCTGGCTTTCGAATGCACTGGGAGTCCCATTGTGTAAGGAAAACGTGCAGTTGCATAGAGGGAAAATAAGAAGCAGCTGCTCCACATGCCTGTAGGACTGCATCTGTTCCACAGCCAGTCAGGCTTTGGCCTATTTTTCCTGTGGAACTTATGAAGCCTGCTACAAGAGCCTGCCACAGAGCCTGCGCTCATACTAACCTGTCCCACTATCCATCCATGTGGTGGCCCAGTCCATCCAGTAAGCCTGTGGAATAGCTGGCTAGCCCAGCATGCCCTTGTACATCTGCATCAACCCAACTGTCATCCACCCCTAGTAACCCTGCAGCATAGCTGGCCGATTACAATGCTTACATATGGCATGTGCCGGCAAAGTGCTAACTCTACACATCGTAGAACTCACTGAACATCCTGGCATCTTACAACTCCTGTCGGTGCCTGTTGCAAATCAGTCAACAAGTATGTGGCATCCCTGCCTCCAGCAAACTGTCCTATGATGCCACAGCTACAAACTCACACAATATAGGGCAGTGATACAACAACAGACATTGCTGACCAGTATTACAGCTGAAGAAACTGCACAGATGGCTGGCGCTGCAGCTCAATAGGCTAATCCTCCCCCTGCGGCGCCAGCACACCAGGTTCTAGTCCGGGTTGGGGCGCTGGATTCTGTCCTGGTTGCTCCTCACCCAGTCCAGCTCTCTGCTGTGGCCTGGCAGTGCAGTGCAGGATGGCCCAGGTCCTTGGGCCCTGCACCCGCATGGGAGACCAGGAGAAGCACCTGACTCCTGGCTTCAGATCAGCGAGATGTGCCGGCCGCAGCGGCCATTGGAGGGTGAAACAACGGTAAAGGAAGACCTTTCTACCCATCTCTCTCTCTCACTGTCCACTCTGTCTGTCAAAAAAAGAAAGGAAGAAGGAAGGAAGGAAGGAAGGAAGGAAGGAAGGAAGGAAGGAAGAAACCGCACAGAGCCCAAACTACTAAGTCCATGCAAAATCAGAGCTAAAGCACTCACTCTCAGGAGAAGAATCTCTTCCTATGAAATGAAAAAGAATCTAAAAAATTGGAAAAGGTGACTGTTGTACTATATGAGCAGATAGATATCAGTGAAGAGAGAGAAGAAACACAAACACACACAAAACCAAGGAAATATGGTACCACCAAAGGAACTAGAAATTCTTTAGTAATAGATGAATTTTGAAATGCCTCAAAAAGAATTCTAAATAGTGATAAAGCTCAGGGAATACATACAAATGATTCAATAAATCAGGAAAATAATTTATAATCTGAATGAGAAATTCAACAGAAATGAGTTTTTGAGGACTTTTCCAAAAGTTTTTAAAAAATGGAATAAAAAATGAGTTCATTTTAGTGCAACAAAAATTTGCATTTTGGGAGTTCCAAAAGGAGAGAAGATGAAGGACAAAAAAATACACATTTAGGGGTCAGTGCTGTGGAGTAGTGGGTAAAGCCACCACCTTCAGTGCCAGCATCCTATATGGGCACCAGTTTGTGTCCCGACTTCTGTACTTTTTTTTTTTTTTTTTTGACAGGCAGAGTGGATAGTGAGAGAGACAGAGAGGAAGGTCTTCCTTTTTGCCGTTGGTTCACCCTCCAATGGCTGCTGCGGACAGCGCATCTCACTGATCCAAAGCCAGGAGCCAGGTGCTTCTCCTGGTCTCCCTTGTGGGTGCAGGGCCCAAGCACTTGGGCCATCCTCCACTGCCTTCCCGGGCCATAGCAGAGAGCTGGCCTGGAAGAGGGGCAACCAGGATAGAGTTCGGCGCCCCAACCGGGACTAGAACCCGGTGTGCCAGTGCCGCAAGGCGGAAGATTAGCCTGTTAAGCCACGGCGCCGGCCTGCTGTACTTCTGATCAAGCTCTCTGCTGTGGCCTGGGAAAGTAGTAGAAGGTGGCCGACGTCCTTGGGTCCCTGCACCCACGTGGGCAACCTGGAAGAAGCTCCTGGCTCCTGGCTTCAGATAGGCTCAGCTCCAGTCACTGCAGTCATCTGGGGAGTAAACCAGTGGATGGAAGACCTCTCTCTCTCTTTGCCTCTGCCTCTTTCAAATAAATGAATAAATTAAAAAATACAAATGAAAATAAAAACTCCACATTTAAGAAAACAATAGCTGAAAACATCCCAAGTCTTTGAAGAGATATGCACCATTGATGAAGCTCAAAGAACTCCAATTAAATTCAGCATGCTTTACTTTCTAACTATAGAAGAAGAGTTTGTTAAAGTCTGTATTTTTTGATGTATGCATAATCCCAAATCTAACACTTACTGAGAGTTCAATACATTTCCTTGATTATCCATTTCAGGAGTAACATCTTAATTTAATTTATTACTTTTTTTTTATTTTTAAGGAATCTGTTAATACATTAGATTCTCAGGATCACCCCAAATGGATGACGATTACTACAACACAGTTCTCCTGTCAATGTGCTACTAATGCAGAGAAGAGATTAAATGTATTTCGTAGATGCAATTCTAAGAACATAGTGATACTTCCTTCCGTCTTCCTTCCTTGCTCCCTCCACTTCCTCTCCTCTCCCCTTTTTCCCTCCCTCACTCATTCCTTCTTGCCTTCTGTCCTCCCTTCATCCCTTCCTTCTTTTCCTTCTTTAATTTATGAAATATCATATTTTTAATTTACATGATAGTCACAGGCTTAATAGAGGAGCATCTTCAGATTTGATTTTTTTTGCAAATTGAAAACAGTAGGAACAACAATAGTAATTTTGTAAAGGCTGGTGTCAGAGGTGAGAGATTAGAAAACTGGTCTAACTAAGAAACACTGCACTATGATTTTTAAATGTACATGTGATAAAAATTTTGAAAGAAACATTGGATTACATTAAATAGTTCTTTTATTAAAATATATTTTAAAATATCAAAGTTTTAACTTGTTGGGAAGGAAAATGAATTAGCCCAATATAGGCAGGGCATTCATGAAGCCACAAGAGAAGCAGTTTTTTTAAATTTCTTAGATAAGTTGTGGGGAGACATTTGGCTTAGTGGTTCAGGCCCTCATCCTATGTCAGAGTGGGTTTGAGCCTGGCTCCTCTTCTAATTCTGCTTTCTGCGACTGTGCACCCTTGGAGGCACCACATGATGTCTCAAGTACTTTGAGTTCCTATCACCCATGAGGGAGACCCAGACTGAGTTCTGATTTCCTGGCTTTGACCAGGCCCAGCTCTAGATGTTGCAGGCATTCTGTGCATGAACAAGGAGACATAAGATCTCTCTCTCTCTCCCAATCTCTTCCTCCTTCCTTCTCTCTCTATGTATTTATCTATGAAATAACTCTCTTTAAAAAGTAAGGAATAAGCATATATAAAGTTATGTTTCATTATGTTATATTAAACTGACCATAGGCATTTACTACTCAGTAATTCTGCAAAGATAATTAGAAACAATAGGTGAACATTTCAGGATTTTGGGTCAGAAACCAAACTTCCAGGCTAGGTCTTACTAAATGCAAGGCTTTGAGCATATATTTCAATCATTCAACATGCTTACCAGGAAATTAGTATTTTTATTTTACTTTGTAGTTACCAAAGAAAACTATTGTGATAGGTGGAGTCATGGAAGTAAGAGTTGATCCTTTGATGTTGAAAATACACATGCATATAATATTTACTACATATATATGCAATATATATACATATATATTGCTGCTTTAATGAAAAAGGAAGTTTTCATATATCTTTTAACCTGTTGCTTTATAATTGTGTTGTTATTATGGAAGCTTGCGATATTTTACAACTACCATTCCATCCCCTTGTTAGTCATTTTCAAAATTTTATCTTTACCCCCATTGTTAATGGGAGAAAGTCTGTCCACTTTTATTTTTTATTATTTTTAATATTATTTATTATATGTTTTATTATTGAGAACTGAAATCTCAATAATACTGTTTTAATATTTTTTCAAGTTTCTTTAATTTTTCTTTTCTATGAATGCTGCTCTGATCAGGTTGACATAGTATTTCTCAAATAATTTTTGATTTTTCTTGCTGCCTGGTATTTTGTTGATACATTTTGAGTGCAGGGGGAATTTTGTTCATCTCCAGGCACTGAAATACCACTACTTCCTCATGATCCAGCCGAAAACAAATTCTTGCTTACAGAATCCTATCAATTTTGGAATATACTTCTCCTTTTTCTATTAGATTAATGGTAGGGTATGTACATAAGGTAACCAAGTGGACTTCATCAAGATAGGGAAATATCTATTATATTTAGTATCTAGCAAAACTAGAAACATTTAATATGCCAATGAATTACAAGGGCATAGGTATGTGTTATAAACTAATACATCTTCATCAGAGTGGGATTTAATTGTAGGAGAGTATGTTAAATGTACAGGATTCAAATCTCACACTTATCTCCAGTCTTCAATGTTAAGATTTATCTTATTATGAAGGTAGTAATCATTCACAGTATCTACCTTACAGGGTTAATGTGAAGTATAAATGAGCAAAGTATGAAAATGTTAGGTAGAAGTAAAATTATTTAAGTAATGTCTGGTCCAAAGTGAGATTTTTTTAGTAATTATTTTTTAAAGTAAAATCGATTTGAATACAAAACTGTCCATCTCTACTTCAGGAAGTACTTAGTATACCTAAATATTTATTCTCTAAGCAAAACTCTTTGTCAAACAATGGGAAGACAAAGTAAAATGCAATAAAAAAGTGTTCACTTGACTTCCCAATGCACCAAGCCACTCTCAGTTCTTATCTCTCTTTCCTGCTTTATGAATTTCAATATAGAAAATGGACTTTCTCTATATTATTTATTCCTTTTATTATTTCTGAGGCCAGAAGATTCTATTTATGCTTACAACTGTAACACCAATATCTAAAATAAAGGCTACCACATTTTAAAAGAATAAAAATAGTTAATCTGTGAGATAAACCTTAGCAACACACTATTACTTTCCATATAAATTTAGTAAGTTATCTCTGCTATAAACTGAATGTATAAGCCTCAGAATAAAATCTTTTGTGTCCTGGAATTTGTGTAAACATATATTATAAGTTGTTTCTTCTTTCTAACTTTAAAAAAGAGTGTCATTTTCAAGTTTTTTTTTCATTCTTTCTTTGCATTTTTCTTCTATGCAGACAAAGAACCAAGATTAACCAATATTGCCATATAACCTGACATTTGAAAGGGAAAGAACAAGATAATATACTTCCTCAACAGAAACAGAAAACTGAGAGAAAAGATCAAATTTTAAATACTGATTTTCATTTGAGAAAATAGAAAAATACTAAGCATCCTTAAAGCCAAATACTGCATTCTGTCAAAAGTGCAAAAAAATTAAGGTTCTTAGAGATTTAGACAAAATCTTGAACATAATCATAATTAAAAGTATACAAGACTGAAATGTAAATTTGGAGGAATACTTTTCAAAGTGTGGAACAAATGTTGAAGACAGATAATAAAAATGTACATTTATTCAGGGTGCTTAAAACTGGATATATGGGAATTTCAGAAAAGGAGAACAGAAAAAATGAGGAATTTATCAGAAACAATATGAGATTAGTTTTCAAAATGGAAAGGAGATACGCATCTAAGAACTGAAAAATCTTACAAGTTGCAATAGGCCAAATGACAAAAGATCCATATTTGAAACTTTGACATGTTGGAAAATCCCTCCTTATTGAGAAACAGAGGACTTATTTTAAAAATATGAAAATGCAATAAATACAGAGAACAGAGGTTTTGTTGGGACTTTGTTAGAATACAATGGGAACATTTTCTTACAATTTAGATAGAAATGATTTTGTGTCTACAAATGAATGTGCACTCAAATTATTGTGAGAGCATAGTGAAATTTGCTGATACATACAATCCCAGAAAGTTCATCCAAAGGCAAATTTGATTAGAAAGTGGAAAGAAGAGAACAACTCAAGAAAAATAGCACGTCATACTGAAAAGTGTGATATCAGACGTGTGGATAAGGTAGGAGTCCGATGCCTCTGTGTAGCTGGACTTGAGAGCTGGACACCAAGGCACGGCCTGAGGATCTTCTGGAGGAGGGGCTTGAGGGTAGGACACTCCATAAACTGGGGGGGGGGGGGGTGTTGGAGAATTTTGAAGTGTAGGTTACCATCAAGACAGAATAGAGAACAAAAAGTAAATATGTATGCTAGGTATAAAACAAACCAAAAAACTACTGAACAAATCATAGGTAACCGTAAGTTCTACTTTACTACAGTGACCAATCTTAGCAAAATTGCAGAAATATAATGTGGTTACAGAACAGAATGTAAATATAACCTGTTACAATAAATAAGAGAGGTTGGAAAGTTAAAATGGGGGAGGTGAGGAGAGTTTATAAGAAGGAAAAAAAAAAACTTTTTTCACAAGAAAGAATTTTTTATTTATTTATTTATTTATTTATTATTTTTTTGACAGGCAGAGTGGATAGTGAGAGAGAGAGAGAGAGACAGAGAAAGGTCTTCCTTTTTGCTGTTGGTTCACCCTCCAATGGCCACCGCGGCCGGCACATTGTGCTGATCCGAAGCCAGGAGCCAGGTGCTTCTCCTGGTCTCCCATGTGGGTGCAGGGCCCAAGCACTTGGGCCATCCTCCACTGCCTTCCCGGGCCATAGCAGAGAGCTGGCCTGGAAGAGGGGCAACCGGGACAGAATCCGGCGCCCTGACCGGGACTAGAACCCAGTGTGCCAGCGCCGCAAGGCGGAGGATTAGCCTGTTAAGCCACGGCGCTGGCTCACAAGAAAGAATTTTTTAAAAATTTTTAAGAAGGGAAAACAGATGTTGTATGAAACAATATGTCATGGATACACATTGATAACAAATGTAATAAGAAAAAAATGTGATTTTAATGATATTGGGCAAGTAAACTAGATTCTCACTAACCATTGTAGGAATTCAATAGTTAGTAAACATGTGGATCAATTTATATTGCTACAAGTCCATTGTTTAGAGCTGGTGTTTATTATTGCAGAAGTTAAAAATGTAAATGGAAATGAGTTCCTCTGAGGATTAACACTGGAAATAGATGCAAGGACAAAACTTGATGCTTTTCATATTTTTTTACAGTTTCACTTTAAAATATTTACATACTTCATTAGTTTAAACAGTAATTTAACAGGGAAATTATAACATTCATTATCCCCTTGAACTATGACACTATTATGTACCTTGTCATACAACTGTTGTTGTAGAGGTCATTTCTGATAAGAAAAATTAGCTTAGAGAAAAATCAGTAACTATACTAGCAAGACTATTGAGGTATACAGATCATTATTCAAGAATATAGTATGATTCTGCATTTACTCAATGTCTACTTTTATTGTTTTGATTTATTTATTTATTTTTAAAGAGTTTCAGAGACAGAGGGAGAGAGAGACAGAGAAGAGAGATCTTCCATCTGCTGGTCTCCCCCAAGATGGCATCAAAGGCTAGCGCTGGGCAAGGCCAAAGCCAGGAGCCAGGAGCCAGGAGCTTCAGCAGGATTTCCCAAGTGGTTAGCAGGGGCCCAAATACGTGGGCCATCTTCTGTATTTTCCCAGCCATTATCAAGGAGCTGATTCACAAGAGGAGCAGCTGGGACACAAACTGGCGCCCATATGGTATGCTGGTATCACAAGCAGAGGCTTAATCCACTACACCACAAGGCTGGCCCCTCAAGGTCTATATTTAGTGGGCATAGAAGAGTGTATAACTCATGAACATACTTTTTTTGTAACATAAGTCTAGGCATTTTATGTTATTACTGACAGTACAGAAATAATCCTTGTCTAATTGTACAGGAGCAGCTCAATAAACAAGGCATCTTTAAAAAGTTTATGGAAAAGCAAATTATGAAAATAGTATAAATAGCTTTCAAAATTTTGTGCCAAAATTAATCTTTTAATTACATTTTCTATATTACTTTTAACTTATATTCATATACATTGACAATATTAACAGTCATGTTAATTTTTTTGGTCATTTTAGTAGATTTTCTTGACTTTCAAGGATCTCTATGTAGTCATAAGCAAATAATTAACACCTTTTTAAGAAGTCTCTTAATTGCCATAATCATTCTAAAATAATATTGAGTAGTACTTTTAGACAATACCTGACTTTGGAAATAATGCTTCTCCTCCCCGACAATGAAGATAACTTCTTTGTAAATATATTTATGTGTTTTCTTTTATGCAATGGTGTACCCTCACCACACTCCAACACACTCCCTATCTCCATCACCAAAACTACAGGGTTCCTACATTGTTTTTCATGAGAGATGAATGCCAACTTTTTAGGCATGGGGGGGGTCAGGAATTGACTTAATGTCACTACTACATGCTATATTAATATGAGACATTAAAAATGCAAATATTCTTTTTCAAACTATTTATTAAAAATTAAGTTTGGACCTGTTATTTAGACTAGCAGTTAAGATCATCATGTCTAATAAAGAAATGCTTGGGTTTAATACCCAGTCCTGGCTCCTGACTTCAGCTTCCTACTCATGCAGACCCTGGGGGGCAATAGTGACAGCTCAAGTAACTGGGCTCCTGACACCCACTTGACAGACATTGGATTGCATGCCCAGTTGTCGTCTGTGCCATTGAAGGCATTCGGGAAGTGAACCTGCAGCTGGGAGCACACTCATTCTTTTTCTGTGTATCTTCCTATCAAAAAAACTGAAAAACAGAAAGAATGTATTAATCACAGGAATGTTATTGATTCTTTGAGATTTTTAGTAATTTAGCCTTCTACTTTTTATTTTTTTTTTTCTGGAAGACATGTCTCGGAATGTTTCCACAAAGGCTTTTTGTTTAGTGTTTCAGGATGCATTTGTCTCTGCTCAATCAGCCTGAAGCAGCCACTTTAAAACTAAGTGTAGATCATTCCTCCACACCTCCTCTATACCTGTCTTTTCTGAAGCCTCTCCTGACTGTAATGGTAGGTGCAGAAAAATAGTCAGGACTCCTTGTAGTCCCCACTTCTTCTGCACTTGCCTTTGATAGAATCTGTCCCCATTCGGGTAACATGGTTTTGCTCTGACCTGCCACCATACCTTCTTCTGACACTCCATACAAAGATATTTACGAGGCCCCTTGAGAACTCTCTCATTTCCAGAATGCTGCATTGTTATAGAATCATGAATGACCCAATTAAAACCAGTTTTTCATTCTGCAAATATATATTAAGGAGCCCCTGTGTGCCAAACAGTAGGGACTTACTTTCATGGATGATTTTCAGATGCTTTTAACTCTTGTTTAACATGTTATTATATATGATGTACAGCCAGGGCCATCTTTAGTATGAGAAGAGACAATTTGTTTGGTTTGTTTATATTCTATCCCATTTCAAAAGGCTTTGGGGGAGGGTATAATTAATGGGATAATTTCCTGAACTCTCTACACATGATTACTTCAAGAAATTCCTTATTTCTTGATTTATTTGAAAAGCAGAGTGAGAGAGAGAAAGAATTTTCTGTTTTCTGGTTCCTCCTAAATTTTCCAGACAGCCACAATGGCCAGAGCTATGCCAAGTTGAAGCCAGGAGCTCCATCCAGGCCTCCCATGTGGAAAACTGGAACTCAGGCTTTTGAGACAATATCCACAGCATCCCACAATCGTAGGCCAGGAACTGAATCAGAAGCGGAGCAGCTGGGACTCAACACCAGCGTTTTGATATGAGATGTGGGTATCAAGCAGCAGCCTAACCCACTGCACCACAATGCACACTCCTTACTTCTAAACCTTATCCCTGTTGTACTTCTCTATCTACCCAATGGTTTACAAGTCCTACAGGAATTTGGTTGATATCTTTTCCAAGTCATTTGAGCATCATCTTGTTCTCCTTGTCCAAATTTGTCATAGGACATTCATGAAAGAAGTTTGTATTTAGCAGATTGAGTTTGGTGCTGCTGGGATAAAAAATAAGATGGTTATTTTGGAATTTTTTAATACATATTTCCTGAATTTATAAATATCTGTGCAAAGAACACTCCACATTTATTTTGTGTTTTACTCCATACAATAGTCTCAAGAATAAACTATCGGCATACATAGTCAAGAAAAACTTCAGGCTGTATGATTTAGACCAATTTTTGTCTTTGCTGTGAGTTTCAAAAGAAAATCTTAAATAAGGAAAAAAAAAGTATGAATTGATTTTCATTGTATTTTTCCTTTGCTTTTGATTATGTCAGACATTATGATGTTTTAATCTGATAACTGCATATTGAAATATCCTACTTTATATGCTTAATATGTAATAACCTACATTTTATACTCTATATAGTATTGAATATATTTGGTTTGATATTTTTTAAAATTTGTTAGTGGTCTCTGAACCAGAGATAGAAATGCTGACATAATGGATATGAATGACTCTATGAGAGAACTCTCATTTTATTTCTTGTATTTTATTTATCAAAGTGATGTCCATTATTTTAATATAATTTATGTGATTTTCATGTATATTAGTAGTGTGAAGGTAACCAAAAACATGATTAAATGGAATCCTAGGTTTTAGCTCTTTTGTCTTATCTTTAAATTTTTACTTATTCCTTCAAGAGGTTGTGAGAGGCAGGGGAGAGAGAGAGAGAGAGACAGACAGACAGACAGACAATCTGCTGGTCATTGCCAAATGCCCTCAACAGCCAGGGCTGGGTTGAAGTCAGGAGTCAGGAATGCAGTATAGGTTTCCCTTGTGAGCTGCACAAACCCAATTACTTGAGCCATCAACTGTGCCTGCTAGAGTCTGCTTGGCAGGAAATGGGAGTAGGAAAAAACAAAATAGGTACTACAGTGTGGGATACAGGCATCGTAACTAGAAGGGCAAATACCTGATCTGGCTTCAGGCATCTGTTACCACTCACGTTCAAAGCATACAAAGGCCTGGCTACCTTTGAATGCCCAGGACTAGGAGATTCTACTACAAATCAAAGTCAGAGAATATAAATTTTTAAATCAACTAGTTAAGCATGCAGACTAATGAACTCTGTTATTGTTTTATGTTGATAAATTTTTACAACTATTTCACTATGACCACATTCTGCTTTTTCTTGATTTATTAACTTCTGTCTACCCTGAATTCTTTCACCAAATCACCTTAATTCTATGCCACTATGAGAAAATCATATATTCATTTTTCATAAAGTTCTTACTGCTGGTTTTATTATGTTGATATTATAGTCAGGATATATATTTATATATATTTAAATTAATATATGGATTTTATTCAGAAGAACACTGGTGGTATACCATCATACTAAGTTTATTTCACATGCATTGATACAAAAATGTAATTTTTCATTTCTTTAAAAATTTGCTTACTTTAATTCCTAGTTTTTCAGATTCAAAGTGCTTTGAAGATAGAATTCTAAAAACATAATTTCCTTCCTCTCTCTTCCTCCCCATCTCTCCTTCTCACCTTTGTTCCTTCTCCCTTTCCTTCTTTTTAAATTTTGAGTTAATATATTTTAAGTTTACATTACAGTAGAATGGCTTAGCACTTCACCAAATAAGAAGTCTAACAACTAAAAAACAAAAAGACCCTAGATTAGTGGGAATAGAGTGAAAAGTCATAAACAACAATTGAATGGAAAAATGACCATTTTACCCATATACAGTAAATTTTAAAGTAGTTACAGATCATTAAAACTGTATTAAGGTTACATACTTAACCATTGGATTTATGAAGGTATAAAATAAAGTTTTACAAAACTATATTTGCAACAATAGTGATGCACACAGACATGTCTTTTTTTCTTTGCTTGTTTGTTTGTTTTAAATTTTAGCTCCCATATGCAATATTTCTCTTTCTTGGTCCAGCTTATTTTGATCAACATGATGGCCTCAATTGCAGCCATTTTGCTACAAATGGTGGAATTTTATTGTTTTTTTATAGTTGAACAATAATCCATTGTGTATATTTACCACATTTTATCTACTCATTCATCTCATTCATCTGGTGATGGACACCTTGGTTGATTCCACATTTTGGCTTTTGTGGATAGTCTGCTATGAACATGGTGGTACAGGAATCTCTTTGATATGTTATGTTCAAGTCTGTTGGGTATATATCCAGTTGTGGGATTGCTGGATCATATTGCAAGTCTATTTCTACTTTTTTTTTTAAATAAATCATCATACTGTTTTCCACCGTGGCTGCACAAATTTACATTCCTACCAATGGTGCTTAAGTATCCCATTTGTCCACATCCTTGCCTGCATTTGTTACTCTCTGTGTTTTGGATTTTACCCATTCTGACAGGAGTGGAGTAATACCTCACTGTGGTTTTGATTTGCATTTCCCTGATGGCTAGTGATGTTGAGCATTTTTTTACATATTTGATGGCTATTAGTATTTCTTCTTTTGAAAAAGTCCTTTGATTTTTAAAACTTTTACTTGAAATGCAAATTCACACACACACACACACAGATACTCCACCTGCTGGTTCATTCCCCCAAATGCCTGCAATAGCCAGAATTGAGGTTGGCTGAAGCCAAGAGGCTAGAAGTCAATCCAAGTCTCCAACATAGCTGGCGTGGACACAAGTAATTGAGCCATCACATGCTACCTCCCAGGACATACACTACAAGGAAACTGGAATTGAAAGCAATGCTGAACTCTAACTCAGGCACCCTGATATAAGATACACACTTCTCAGACTACAACAAATGCCTGCCATGCCCCTCAAAACACAATTTTAGCTCACTTCATACATTGGAGCTATTTTAATTTCCTCTAATTTTTAAAATTATTTTTCTATCAATTTAATCATTTTATGTAATAAATTGATGTTAAAAGACAAAAGAAAGAGCTCATCTGGAAAAGAAACAATCTACTTTATTTAGGTAGCTCACCGTGATAGTGTCTATAAAGCTGTGTGCTGTGGTTACACTTTGCTTGGTGATCAAGACCACACTTGGGTTACCCACATACCCTGTTGGACTGCCTGAGTCCGAATGCTGGCTCTATTTCTGATTCCAGCTTCTTGCTAATGCTCACCCTGAGAGGCAACAGGTGGTCCCTCACTAACTTTGGTCTTGACCAACCACATGGGAGACCTAGATTGAGTTCCTGACCTTCAACTTCGCCTTGTCCCACCCTCAGCTGTTAACACACACTTGGAGAGTCAACCAGAAGATGTGAGATTTCTTTCTCTCTCTCTCTTCCTTTCAAATGAATAAATAAATTTTAAAAAGAAGGTCTGTTCTCCTAATGAAGGGATTATTTCTCTTTCCAATAACCCTTTCAGTCACAATTTTTCATTTTCTTAACAAAGATTTCCCCTTCATTCTTCTGGTCCTATTGGAATATTGATTGTATAGATGATATTTTTGTATGTTTTCTTAGCTAATTATCCAACAAAATAGCGAGGCTTAATAAATAAATATTTGTCTGGATTTTGTCTTTATAGAAAGAAAAATTGGTGGGCAAAAATCCTACTGACATCTGTTGAATCCACTCAAGAAAAATTTATCTAGCCTGATACTTCATTTCTAACTCTGGGATGAGTACTCTGTGGAATACCAAATATTCACAGAGGAAACCCATAACCAGTTTGTGTTCTGGTACTGAAAGCATGGGACATTTAAAATTATTGTTTAGATAACAATGGAAAAGAGTTTAACAATATATACTTATACACACAGACACATACACACACATATATGGAAAAGAGTTTAACAATGTACCATATATTCTGGTGGAGATTCCTAGGAAGGAGAAATATTAATGTGGGAATGCCAAAGAATGATCAAATTGCAAATTATCAAATATTAATAAGTTCTCTCATTAGAAAGGGAAGTTCAATTAATGACATTTTATTAGATCTCAAATATCACCAGGAACATAAAGAATAATGGTTTCGGATATATTAAAGTGTGAAGAAGTATGATAGAATTGATGAAATATGGGGTGTTAATATGTACTAGAATTTTTGTAAACATACCTTTTGTATTATAGTAATGAATTGGTTTAGCAGATGGTCTTAATGTTTAATTGGCATAGTCAACCTATCTAAAATACTACTGGAGTGACTTTGTTTTACTGGCCTTCCTCCTCACATGATCTATGGAAACATGATGGCTCAGCATTCCAATATATCTAATTATCATCACATTTTATAGCTTCTGAGCCTCACACACTAGAACAAACCACCTTTGGATTGTAGTAGAGGCCTCCAATTATTCTCAGTTTTCAGACAGGCTAACCTAAAATTCAGCTACCAGCAAATAGCAGAAGTCAATATCTCAAAATCTAAAACTAGTAATATTGCCTGTAAGGTTTTCATTGTATTAAAATAAACATCTGCCTCCCTCTCTGATTTCATCTAACTCTGTTCTCTTTACTCCTTCACTCATTTCCTCAGCCGCACTGGATGTTTAATGTTCACTGAATGCCCTCACCTTCTAGGTCTCTAATGTCTTTGCAATCTCACTCCTACTGATTTTTTTTCTGACCAGAGACATCCTCTCCCAGGAAAGCAAAGAAGTGGTTAATAATACGGACCTTAAATCTTTGCTTGCTGAATTAAAGGTCAACTAGTTATATGATCTTGGAAAATGTCCTGCTGGGTTTGACATAGTATATCAGATAACATTTTCACTACCTTGGAGAGTTGTGATGAAGCTTAAATGATTCAGCAAAAAATGCTTAGAAGATGGCTACCTGCAGAAAATGGCTGCACAGTGTCCCCATTATTATCTCTTCATGCAATGCACCTCCTCAAGTTGTCGGGACATTTAAATGGCACCCTTCTAGGGTCTTCTCTGTCCACCATATATAAAACAGACACCTTCCTCTCTCCACTTCCTTGTTTCATGTTTGTGTGTGTGTTTGTTTTTCGTTCATAGCATTTACAAGTACCAGAACTTAAAATATTCCTTGACTGTGACTGAGTCCTACTCTCCAAAGTACCAGCTACACCAGTACAAGGACTTGGTCTTTTTTCCTAGTCTGTGGAACCTAACTGGCACACAGGAAGTACTGAATAAACATTTAGAAAGAGAAGGAGAGAAATTGGGAGTTCCAGAACACAGCTTTGAAAATTCTAGTGATTTCTGGTTCCTGGCCAATATTACAATAAGCATTGGCCTTGTGAGATATACAGAGAATTTCAAAATCCCACAAACCATGTAATATTTTTCTTGCTCTGGTTAAATTCTATTCTTTCAAAGAATGTGTCAACAAATGAAGAGTCAATTTTAATGATGTCATACAAAACATTGACAGTTCAACCTCAATAATGTAATTTCCAAGCCTAGAGCATGCACTGGTTTGCTTGAGGCCCCATCTCTAAACACTCTATTCAATAGCAATGTCCTAAAACAGGTATTAATTGTGGGCAGAGTCTCAGGAGGAAAAATCCTTGAGCTAAGACTGCAAGTACTATAAACCTAATATTTGAAATGATTAAGGAAAAATATAAACATTATACAAGTATGGCCTCTGAAGAAATAATTGAATTCTTCCGGCCTTCAGAAATGTAAAAAAATTCATCCTGAAGTTATTTGGTGATGGTGCCTTAAACAGTTTAATGCTTAAACACCTTTCACTGTACATAATAATGTCAAACCTGTACCTGACTGATTCAATAATAATTTATGGTTTTAATCCAACTTCTTCACAAACAGAATTTTCCAGTATTCATTAATTATAACAGAAAAACAAAAAAGCTAACCACTAAGTGTGGATTTTGCATTTTGCATTCTGTTCATGTTCCCAGCCATCACTTGCTATGCTAGTCATGTTTCTGCGGACACACTGCTGTGTATTAGAACATGCAGAATATTTGGAACTGGATCTAGAGTTTGTCAAATGTAACTTAAAGTTTGCGAGGTCTCATTTTAAGAATCTAATTAGTGATGATTTTGAAAACTAAAAAAAAAAAAATGTATCTAAAGACAAGAGTGTGACTGGTGGCTGAGCACCACTGCCATCATTCATGGAGTCTGCTAGTGCTTGACATGTTACCCAGCAGAATTTTTATTTCTATTTTTACGTGCTTTTAATTAAAATGATTTTTTTCATCTTAGGATGACCTATTTAGATGCTACTTAATTTTCTGAAGCTAAGGAAAGAGTTTGAAGTATTAAAAGTTGGTCAGTTCCATTTCTTGATGGATGGATAGCCTAGTTATTATATTAAAGAAGCCCATGTGATCAAGGAATCAAATTTCTAGACTATGGCTTGACACTGTCTTGGGCTGGCCCTCCCACCCTAATCAAAAGGGAATGTCTATTTTTGATCTGCAATCAGTTTAGAGGGTACAGATGGGCTTCTGAATCATAGCATCTCTAAATATGGAAGAACATTTGAGAGCAGCTAACCATCAACATGCACTCAGCTAAGAGATAGTGTATATTATGGGTCCTCATTATTAAGGGTTCAAAATCATGTTGGAGTATCAGAGAGTACATGTCAAGCATACCAACATTTCAGATAATACAGGGCCTCAGAAAATTGATATTCTCTCCTTTATTTGAAAGAACCAAATGATCCAGTCCTAAAAAAATGTCAATTACTCTCTTGAATTTATGATCACATCCTCAGAGTGAAGCAGATATCAGGAGTTGCCATAGTAAGTACCCTGCCAGTGACCAGTTATCATTCTACTTAGAAACCAGAGTCAATAAGACCAAAATTTGCACTATTTTATTTAATTGCTACTCCTCTCCCTCCTTAATGTTAGCTTAATGTTTCTCCATCTCATATTCGTATTCCTCATCCAGATCAACTCTCTTCAAAACCTGCCATAGTAAAGTGTTGGGTATGGGGAGAAGATGTTGTCGCTTAGATCACAGAATTAATGAGAAGAAAATAAGGGGCAGAATAGAAATATAAAGTGTGTAATGCATACCACTCCTGGGGCAGGAGTCACTTATGTAATCTGGGCTAAATAACAGAAGCAGAAAAAAGCGAAGTCAGGATAATCTTCCCAGAGTTTTCAGATTGTGTCATAATTAAAAAAAAAAAACAGGCTCTGAATAACTGGGGGAAATTATACATTATGAAAGAAGAGACTCTACTGGCCCTAGATGCTCATAATTACCTGTGGGTCAAGTTGATTAAAAGTTCTAGAAAAGTGCTGCTCAACAGAAGCAGATGGGAGCAGGGCCTCTGTACTTAGTCAAGAACACTGTGAAAGTGAGTCAGTCTTTATGAAGTAATTATGTTCTGTCCTGCTGTTAAGGCAAGGAACAGATGAAATATTAAGAATCATAGAACAAGACATAAAGGTTTCTTTTGAATTCCAAATTAACCAGAGAAATAGCAGACTATCCAATGAAGAAAAAATCTTTAAAAATTATTAACTCAGTACATTTTACTAGTCAGTAACAGCTGGAGGTTTAATTCTTGTAGCTTCAGTCAATGAGAAAATTGTAGTACTACCTGAACATGTATTGATAAAATGAATCCTGGGGTTTTTATCCATATAAAGTAAGTTTTGGTTTGGAGATGTTACCTGAAGAGAAAATGCCAATTTATATTGTAACACAAGATTTATGCTTTTTCCCATCCAATTGTAGCACCTCAAGTTGCTATTATGGCTTTTTTCTCCTGCTTCTATCTTTTTTCTTTATTAACTTATTCTTGTTTGTCATTCAAAATAACCAAAATACCCTTACTCACAAAATGAATTGAGAAGTGGAGGTGATAATTCGTGAGGACACAAACCTGCTTCATAGGTGTATTCTAAGCTAACATATCCCACAGTCAGTGGAATAGCCAGGCTCAATATTAAACCGAGAGCTGACAACAACATGAAACCACATTTTGCGTGTAGGAGGTGAGGTGAAAATAGTTGACAGAGGGAAGGTTGAGGAGAGAAACCTTAGGAGAACCTAGAATTTGTTAAATTAAGAACAGTAGATATAAAAGGCACTATTTCAGCCTTAGTTTGCATTGGCTGGTAAGATTTAATGCCTTTTCTGGAAATAATTCCTAAGGAAGGTGGTCCCTTTTCTAGAAGTGACAAATATGAGCTTTAATCATCTTTTTCTGCATTTGAGTAGCTTCCAATGTATTGAGTTCATTTGAATTTGACTCTTAGGTTCAGTTTCTCTTTCTCTAATGAACATGGTAAATAGCTTTCTCAAGTCTTTTTTCTACCTATTCTTGTCATTTCCATACTCACAGATAATAATGACACTTCCATTTGCTAAATGTGAAATTCATCAAGGTAAAGACTAATTTACTGAAAATAAGTATCTGTTAATATGATAAGTTACAAAAGTTTCTTATTTCCCACAAACAATCCCCAGGCTGGTTCTTATCAAAATTATCATCCAAGGAATCATTTCTGATGAATTTTAAATCTCTGATATCTGCTATTTTGTTACTTTCATGGAAGAAACAAGTGACCAGGGTCATATGTAAAGCTTTTATGTTGAAAATGAACAACACAGATTTCTTGCTTGTATTTCCAGTGGCTGAAATTCTGAATGCAGGTGCCTGCATGACTGGATGCTGGTAAGAGCTATATTCTGAGCTGCAGACTGCCAAATTCTATTGTCCTCTTGATGCGGTAGAAAGAGAGTGAATAACTTCCTGGAGGCATTTGTACAATGGCACTAATTCCATTCCTGAGGATTCCACCCCATAACTTAGCAGAGGCCTCACTCCTAATACTTTCACAATGTGGATTAATATTTCAGCATGTGAGTTTAGCAGTGGGAGCACAAATATTTAGTCCACTGGAATTAGACTGCCAGCTACAATCGTTGCCACAGGCTAAGGATAGATATCCTAGGTTAACTAGAAGTCTTTAATCCATGTTTACTTAAGTAAAGAATGATGTTTGTATTAATGATAACACATTCATTGTGTGTAGACAGTAGTTAACTACTACTGCATAAAATAAAGGCACAAAACAACAAAACAAAATTAATTAAAAATGTCTGAACACTGACTATTCTGACTGGGTGGTTCTGGGTGGTTCTCATGAAGTTCCAGTCAAACGTTTGGCTGCAGCTGTAACATCTCTAAAGCCTTCACTTCAGTATTAGGTGCTTCTACAATGGTGCACACATGGCTATCGGTGCTGCAAAGGCTGTTAGCAAGAAGTCTCAGCTCCTCCAATACAGAACTGTTTTTAGAACTTCCTGAGAGTTCCCACAACGTGGCAGCTGGCTTCATCAGAGTGAATATGTGGAACAGAGAAAAGAGAGGAGACGGAGAAGACAAAGAATGAGAAAAAGAACAAAATAAGAGTGGGCACTGAGAGAACTCCAGACTGAAGTGGGAGTTTTTTTTATTCTAATTTCAGAAAAGCCTTCTCTTCTGCCATATTCTATTGGCTGTGTAGATCAAATTTATTGAGTACATCTTGGGAGAAAGTTACACAAAATTAGGAAAGGTAGGAGATGGAATTAATTTTGCCCATTTTGGAGACTGGCCCCTACATCTCCAAATGTTATGTTCTTTCTCCGTGTAGTCTAAATTAAATTTTCGCAAAACAATCTTTTAAGCATAAGATGTTTGATGCATGTTGATATTATTAGAAAATAAGAATATTGGTGTTTAGATAAACTAATACATTGGAAAGAAATCTGAATATTAGATCTATTTGCCATATAGATAGGAGATCCACCAGAGTCCTTTGCTTGCAATGAAATAATTTTCGGATCATGCTTCAAAACCTCAGTCTTTCTGTGATTACACTCCTCTATCAAATGATAAATGTTATCTCTTCCATCTTATCTGAGATCAGTGACTGAGATCTGATAAATTAATTTTACCTATATTATTAGTTGATTCTTTTTTATAACAAAAATGTTTTTCATTGAAAGTGCTATTTGAAATACTTTTTCAAAATTCTAAATAAGATAAAAGAGCAGGTCATTTTTAAGATTCCCTTCTAAGTGACTTCATTTCAGTGATGAGTGATGGAAGCCTGTTCGTTTCTTCTCTTTTTTTTTTTTTTTTTGCTACCTTTCACATCACACCAATATGCCTAGACTAATGTCAGCTTTGTCATCATGGTAAAGGACCATTTTGGAATTTGGACTGTACTCTCTTTAATTAAGACACTGTATCTATTATAAAAACAAGAACTGGCACTCAGTAGATTTGAGTCCTAGTCCTGACTGTTGTATGAACTAGCTCAGATACCAGGGTTAGGTCATCTGATCTTTGTGGCTTCAGTTTCCTTATCTACAGGTAATGACTTAAGGATAGCCATCCCTATTATGACTTTTACACCTGAATCTCTATCAGTGGGGATAGTTTCTGGCCACTGAACATCTATTTCACAAGTGTCAAAAAATGTCAAGACATAGGTTTTATGGATAAACCTAAGACAATGTGTTAACAGACCAGGTCACATACAAATAATGTCTCAGTCCAAGGTTATCAGAATCTCAGCATATTTCCCTGTAAGGCAAGAATTAATCTGCACTATTTTTGACCATGTTGATAGAAGGATGTTCAAGGAACAAATAAAACTGATTCCGAATAGAGTATGGGTTCTTAATGAATAATAGTAAACAGGGAGTAATTGACATCCAGAGGGGCCAGACGACTTATTAACTTGGATGAGACTCAGGAGAAAACATCGACTAGTTGCTGTTTTCTTGAATTTACAAGAGTCTGTATACATTGGTCTACAATCAAACAAATTTTTTTTTTCAAACACACACAGGATTTTTTTTGTGTCTGGGTTTTAATTGACCTACAAGACTTGATATTAAATGATGCTAAAGTTGGAATACATAAGACAGGTTGAATTTTGAGCAGTGATTTTTGTTTCCTGAGAATATTTATCTTTTTCCTTTGTACCCCTCTTTCCATCTACCCACAAATTTTCACTATACTTTGAGTAGAGTCTTACTTCTAAAGGCTGGGTACTCTGTAATAATCCTGCTAAGACCCAATGTTTCATTTAACTCTCCAACACATTTAATTTGAACTCTCAAGCCATTTACCTCAGACCTCTTCATGTGGGTTGCAATTCCTTTAATTTTCTTCATCCTTTCCACTGCAATTTATTTACACTTGAAATTTCATTTCTTATGAACCGTTCAAGTTTTTCAGAACACTTGTTTATAGTAAAGATGCTCTATAAAATTAAATTGCGTTGCACAGCTTGCCTTGCTGAGATTCAAGGGCTCTTATGACACTCGCTATTGCATCCCCTACAAGGGAGCTGATACTATTTCAAGGCTACAACTTGGAGACTCTATAAATTATTCTGAGAAAGGTGGTATCTAGGAGAACCGAGGGACATAGACTCTAGTTCAATTTTTCCAATCAAAGCACACTTGATATTTGTTCTGTTTTGTTTTGTTTAGTGAATCACCATGCGCCAGGTCCTGTATGTGGAGTTGAAGACACAAAGGTAAATAGGAAAACCTCCTTATCTTAGTGGCACGCAAGTGAAGAAACGTGGAAACACAGTGCCAAAGGGCAATGATGAGCCCTTTACCAAGTGCTACAGTAACACAAAGAAGAAACAGATATATTCTATATGCAGTAAGAAAAACTTCAAAAATATGAGGTCACAAATTACCTGATATCAATAGATGAGTAGCACTTTGCCAAGTAAATGGGAGAAGTCATATAAGGTAGACTGGAAAACATGTCTATGGATTCAGGAGCTCCAGTTTCAACTTCTTGTCAAGATGAAGAAATAGTACAGTTGCCTCCTCCTCTCAAATCCATCAGTTGTAAAACTAAAGCAGGAAGAGAGAAGTATGAATTTCAGAATCCACGGAAGAAGGAAAGAAAGAGAAGGAGATGGGGGACGGCATTGAGAAGAAGTAGCACATGAGAAGAGGAATAAGAGGAGGCGCAGGGGGAAGAACGCAGATGTCAGTGTAGACCTGCTCTGTAGGAGGGGTTTGGGGCAGTTTGTGGCCACCCTTAGATGCTGATAAAACAGGAGGGGGGTTTGAATGAATATTTTTTTAGTTTGGTTCCTACCACTTAATGTGTTGCCTTAGAGGAAATAGTGCAGGCCATTCTTTCACAAAGAAATCATTAGCACAAAGAAATCATTAGCAATATCCTAGTTGGTCCTTTGGATTGCAGAGTATTTGGGTCATGCAAAAGCTTGCTTGGGTTAGAAATCAATTATGGAAGTTATGGCATTGCCTTCTTCATCCTTCCCTTATGAACACACAGCTTATGTTCATTTTTTTTTCCTTTTTTTTTTTTTTTTTTTGACAGGCAGTGTTAGATAGTGAGAGAGACAGAGAGAGAGAAAGGTCTTCCTTTCTCCGTTGGTTCACCCCCCAAGTGGCTGCCACAGCCAGTGCATTGCGGCCGGCTCGCTGCACCGATCCAAAGCCAGGAGCCAGGTGCTTCTCCTGGTCTCCCATGTGGGTGCAGGGCCAAAGAACCTGGACCATCCTCCACTGCACTCCTGGGCCACAGTAGAGAGCTGGACTGGAAGAGGAGCAACCGGGACAGAATCTGGCGCCCCAACCGGGACTAGAACCTGGGGTGCCGGCACCGCAGGCAGAGGGTTAGCCTAGTGAGCTGCAGCGTTGGCCACACAGCCTATGTTCAGAAAATCTGAAGAATTTCATAAAGCTTGAAGATTTCTGACCTATTTATCTCTTTCCAGTATGTAATTTCTAGCTTTTAACCACAAAATTTCTTCTGCTGTTCCTGGAACATTTGCCTTGAAATTCATCTTCTTGTCTGTATTTTCACTCACCTAAAGAGATTCATACTGAGGTCTGAGTTTCTGTCATTCCCCACCATAAATCAGAAAACACAGGAAAGGATACTAAAAATGGACTAATTTGCTTAAAGTCTCAGACAACAAGTGGCACTGTTGGGCATTGAACAGGTGGATCTGGTTTCAAGGCCCCATGTATTTCTATATCTACAGCATGCATTAATGCATATAGAAGAAAACTACAAAGCATAATTTATCTTAACCACCTAAAGAAAATCTTTTAAAGTCCAAAGAAATAAAGAGCCGAGCTGTGCATAAACCATGAGGGCACAATTGAACACCACACTGCTTGCTCCTAGCAGGAGATTTTGAGTGCTCATCCCTGCAGCCTGGGAGAGAAAGTAAGTAACGAAGTGGATCTAATACCTGGGAAAAAGAGTTTCAGCAGCACCTGGGGCAAAATGTTCCAACATTATAATTAGTGAAATAAGCGTGTTCCAGAAAGACAAATCCCATATGTTTTCCTTGATCTGCGGTAATAAATAGAGTACCAAAATGTAATGTATAGGGGTGAAATTGACATTTTGAGATTTGATGATTTTTAGAGCCCTTATCTCTACTGTTGAGGAATAGTGTTTTTTTCCCCTTCTTACTATTTGTTGAAATCTTTACTTAGTGTAGAGTTGATCTTATAAATACAAAGTAAACTGAAAATAGATCTTTGTAAAAATTAAGAGTGGGAATAGGAGAGAGAGGAGGAAGAAGCGTGGGAGTGCATTTGGGAGGGAGGATAGGGAAGAATCACTATGTTCCTAAATCTGTATATATGAAATCTATCAACCTTAACTAATTTTGTAAAGAAGTTCTCAGGGCAGTTATACATTGAGGAAAGATTTAAGTCTTCTAAAGGGTCTGTGCACACAATGTTCTTTCAGGGACACTGAGGAGCAGCAAGTGTGAGTGTAACAAAGGGCAATGTTGCAGATCTTCTTCTTTACATTAGGAAGATTTAGAAAATTGTATAACGTGGGCTAATGTCTTCAGAGCAAAGCACACACACATATACACCCGAAGATCCACTTCAGTAGCAGGGCAAATCTGGTGAACTGAAAATTGCTTATAGATAGAACAGAAAATATCTCCATAAAGAAATGGACTAGGAGGAATTTGGAAGTTTTACATGAGACACTTGAGGCAATGGAATTCAGAAAGAAAAAAGCACTTTAAGAGAACTTTGCTGCTGAACTATGAAGATGGCCGTTTTGGTGCAGAGCTGGTTCAAGTCCATGCTTATACTTTTCTGGCAAGCTGGCTAGAATCGGGGTGCAAAACTTAAGGGAGAACAAAAGCCTTTCATAACTTTAAAATCCTGAGTCACGGGAAACAGCGGAACCTCCAGAAACAATCCAGCACAGTGAAAATATAAAGATTCCTAACTCAGTGCTGATTCTGTTAAAAGACCAGGACGTACCACTTTCATCCTTGACTTGCCAGTAACAACTCACAGAGCTGTAGCCGCGGGATGAAGTGCCTCACTTCCGACTCAATGGAATGAGTGGGTGCTTGCCTGATCCACAGTCTTTTTTTGTGACCCCAACTTCTATACCATGATAAACTTGAGACATAACAGCAGTGCAGCAACTCATAAGACTTGCTGCATTCCTGCCTTGTTGTCCTTGTATTATTTCCCCCTGAGAAATCAGACCAAATTCACAGGTTTAGGAGCAGCTGTGGTTTTGGGTGATGCTCGAGCTATATCAAGTATTTGTGCTAAACACTGATTTCCCTAAGTGAGACTCCACTTCCTCTTCTTTCTTCCTAACCCTTAGTGTTCAACGTTTCCCAAGCTGCCTCTACTGAAATTCTCTTAGAACCACATCCAAGAAAGGGCAGAAGGCTTGTAAGTTACAGCCAGACATTCCTCCTTTTTACTTACTACCCCTGAAAAATGTACTTCTTCCACAAAAAGAAACATGTGATGGAGGTCAAAGGTCAGCTCCTTAAGCAGCATTTTTCAGTCCAAGCTGTGTCTTTCATGAGGATTTCTCAAGAATAAGAAGTGGCTTTCTTTAGGAATTGCACTAAAAAAAAAACCCAACCAACCAACCAACAAAACCCAGAGGTGCCAAACAAAAACCAGAGGTGCCAGTGCTATGACAAAGCAAGAAAAAATGCTGCCTGCAGTGTCAACATTCCATATGGGTGCTGGTTCAAGTTCCAACGCTCCTCTTCTGATCCAGCTCTCTGCTATGGCCTGGGAAAGCAGTGGAGGGGGCCCAAGTGCCTGGGCCCCTGCACCCACGTGGGAGACCCTGAAGTAGCTCCTGGCTCCTGCTTCAGAATGGTCCAGTTCCGGCCATTGTAGCTATTTGGGGAGTGAACCCCCGGATGGAAGATTTCTCTCTGTCTGCTTCTGCCTCTGCCTCTCTGTAACTCTGGCTTTCAAAATAAATAAATAAATATTTTGAAAAAGAGAAATAAAATCACGGATGGTTATTTGGTACAACAATTGAGACGTCGTTTGGGATGCTTGCATCCCATATTGGAGTGTTTGCCTTTGCGTCCTCTCTGTGCTCCTGATTCTAACTTCCTGCTAAATTGTCCTCTGGCAAGCAGCCATGTGATGGCGCAGGTAATTCAGTCCCTGCCTTACACACTGGAGACTTGCACTGAGATCCGGGTCCTAGCTCCAGTGTGGCCCATCCCTGGGTGCCAGCATCTGTGGAGTGAACCAACAGATGCATGAATTCTGTCTGTCTGTTTTTATCTGTCTACATTTCAAATGCATAAAGAATAATTTCTAAAAATATAACAAAATATACAGACTTCCCTGAACTGGGAGTTTTTTCAGTATTCAACCCCATTAAATTCAGCAATTACTGTTTCTACTATAGATTAGATACCATAATAATCATGTAAAAATTAAAAGAAAGAACATAGTCCTCCCTTCAGCTCACTGTTTTCTAGGAGGAGAGAGAGTGCTGGGACACACAAGTTCTATAATGTATAAGAGCCAAAGAGATACTCAGGAAAATGGGATTCTTATTGAAAAAAAATGGCAGGAGTATAACAAAGAGGAGCAAAGGAAAGGTTATGATACACAGAGAAAGGATGGGAGGGAAAGAACACTACGGAAGAACAAAGACTATCCATTTGAATTTACACATACATGGGGAGCAGAGAACAGTCCAAGGTTCTGACTTATGGATGAAAATGGAGAAATGATTGGGCCATCTGGCATCAAAAGGAACCATGTCTTTATACTCTATGTCCTCTCCTGGTTCCCTTCCTGTGGCAACGTGCTCCAGTATCTGGAATAGTTTCTTTTAGGATGACGATTTCAGTTTGCCTTTTATCTAACTGTGGGCTGTGAGCAGGGTGGCCCTGTAAGAGAAGTGGCTTTTCACAAAATCTTTTCACAAAGCAGGTTCAATGGATCATGTGAAGGTCAAAGTAGATGGGAGATCCTAAGGCAATTTGCTTCCTCCATGATCAATATGATTTTCTTGTTGGTCCTGTTGTTCAGTATGGCTTACTTTGAAACAAGAACTGAGGCAACACTATAGTTCAAAAGTAAAGTTTCATCCATGCTCAAAGATTCATATGAAAACTAATTCATCCAACAAATATTTAACTCTTTCTATGTACTATGAATGTTCCTGGCACCAATATCATAGAAAAGAATAAGCAAAAGGAATCTCTCACTGAATGAAGGCTTATATTTTATGTCTCTCGTGGAGCATATAAGTAGTAATGAATATTAATGTGAGTTTACTGAAATGTTAGTTTTATGTAACTCCCATAAACTCTGAAACCTAGTTTACTGAATATAATAAATTCAAAAAACTTACTTAAGACATAAGATTTCAATTTTTATGTTCATCATATATACAAGATGTATGATATAGAATATTGAAGAAGGTATAATTAATGAAAGATTACTCTAATTTTTCAGAACTAACTGTCCTGTTAAGTCATGGAAATATCTTGAAAAGTATATCTGAATTTGAAATTTGAAGGATAATAATTTTAAAAAAGAAATAAAAAATGATAAGATAAGTGCATCCAAATGGCTAGCAGCACAGTGAGTTCTGAATTATAAATATGATGAGAATTCAAGGAGTATATCATATGATGTAGTCCTGAGGCTTAAGACAATGGCAGAGAAGAAAAAGAGATTTAAGGATGGAAAAAAGGAGAAGAAATTTTGTATACTTGGAGTCTGATTAAGTACTGTAACTTGAGGGAGGAAAAAAATGTCAGGATGGTTGTGGACCACAGAGCTGATGGAAGCACTACTGATCCATGCAGAAAATGCAGAAAAAATAAGTAATTCAGAGTTCAACAAGATAATTTCAGCTTTAGCAATTTCAAGTGTTAAATGCTATATTTTTTATATATTGCTAAATAACAAATTATTCCAAATCTTATAACTTTAAATGATATATATTTATTAATTAGCACCTTTTCTGAAGAGCAAGAATCCAGGAATGGCTTGGGAGAGTGGCTTCAGTCTATCTCATACAGTTGCAGTAAAATGTGGGCCAGACCCACCTGGGTATCAGGTGGGCTCATTCATGTGGCCACAGTCTCTCATTAGGGCTGCTCCCAACAAGGCTTTCTCCAGAACATATGATCAGAGGAAAACAGAATGAGAACTGAGAGCTGGCTTTTTTCGTAACCTATCCTCAGAAATGACAGGGCAAAACTTTTGCCAGACGCTAACTAGCATAAAGATCAAGGGTTCACAAGGGTGAAAGTCACAGCAGGTAGGGGTCACCTTAGAAGCTGCCTAACAAGATTCCAATCAGAATATCCAGAATCCTGATAAATGAACAGGATGGGGGCCGAACTTAGACATGGAGATTTGCTATCTTCAGCATATGGGTAGCAATTGAACTCTTGAGAATGAATGAGAGAGTCTGGTCAGAGATATTGTCACACTCACAGGGATGTATGCCTGGCTCACTCTGTCTCACATGTAGCTAGAGTTAGGGTAAGAGGTAGCATCTTATCTCCCATAATCCGAGTGTAGTCTAAAATTTCACTTTCAGAGATACTATGTGATCTTACTCCCAGACATAAGCCAACATCTTTAGAAAATCATTGTTACATTCACTAGTTTGCTTATTCAAAAAAATATTCATTAATAACATTATATATATCATGTATAAAATCATGTGTCAAGACATATTAATACAAGAGAATTATAAATAAAACTCTAAAATCAAGAAAATTTTTGTCAAAGTAGAGACAAAGTAGAACTTGTAAGACTGAAGATTTTTCCGGAAAACAAACAGGAGAGTAGATTTCATGAGGTCAGTTGAGTGGAGAAGTTTATAAAGGACGATGTAAGTAATGAGATTCAGGGAATACTTAACAATGATCTAAAGATGAGAAATAAGGAGTAATAATCAACGAGTAGGTAATTAAAATTAACATGACAAATCACTTACATGTCTGTTAATAATCAAGATATTAATAGATAACTGTTTATAATACTTCCAATAGTTGGGCATTGAACACTTAAAAATTTATCATTGATAAAATTCCCAAGATGTATGTCACCTTTGATCAAGTTGAGTATAATTTTGAAATAAAGGGCATTACTTTCTTTGCCCATTTTTTCCTGTTAATCATGAGTATACTTATTTTTAAAATCCCATACATTATTTTAGAACAAAACTTTTATGATTTTGACTCCTAGGTCTCGATTGTAAACCATTCCCTCAAGAAATATTGTTTGTTTTAATTTAACCAGATATATTCAGCAATGATTCATTTCACATTCAGTGTGTTAGAAAATCTTACCATATTTACCTTAACAAATTTATTTACGTGTTTACTGTTTCTCAGGGTCACCACTGCACATTCTAAGGTCCAAGACTCAGTGATTCTTATCGGGGTTATTATAAAAGAATCTACATATACATCCTGTCTGTCTACCACTCCCAGAACAATGCTGATTATTGGACCTTCAGCCAGAGCTAGCCCAGTGAAATACAAGTAAGCACATGACATTTTTTTCTCCAAAAGTTAGCCCATTTCCCAATTCAATTTGAATTGTATCTTTTATACTGAATTTTGATTGCATTTATATAGATGGTAGGTTTTTACTCCAGAGAAGAAAATAATTCTCTCTAGTGTACATAAATGACATATTGATTTGTTCTGTATTGGAGAGAACCACATTCCACATTTTTTTCCAGCAGATATAGAGTCTGAGAATACCAGATTTATGCAAATATGCTACTTTAAATACATAAAATATTAAGAGACTGCCCTCAATTCATCATTGGTATATTTTTAGTGCAAAAATACAGAACCACACTAATTCTACTTCTTAATTACTTGTACAAGTCATATTTCTTTCTTGTCATTAACTATATTTACTCATAGTGATGGCAGTTTAGTTTCAGTCAAACAGGCTATAATACTTAAAATAAGAACCTATTTTAAAAACTTCTTGCTAATGTTTCTTTCCAGGATTAAGTGTTCACAAGACAGAGGCAATAGAGAATATTAAGTCTAACATACAAAATAAAGCATTTAACTTCATCTTTCTTAACTTACACAATAAACCTACTAACCTACTAACCTGTTAATCTACTAACAATAGTGGTGTAAACTTTTCAAACATCCTGATATCAACATCAACAACTTATATTTTCAAATGCTTTTAAAAATAGGTTCTCTGAAGTTTTCCTTGGTTTCAAGTCAAACTAGAATGGTGTCCCCAGAGAGGATGACTGCAATTTTACCGCAATAAATATATGGATAATGTTTTAATAATTTGTTAATAAGACAACTTCCAGCATAACATCTGGATAGATTGAACTCAAAGATTGAAATCAGGATAATAATTCCTGCTTCAAAGATAAGTACATGCAAAGTCCTAAACCAAGGACACAGCCCCTGATCAGTCTCAGCCTATCACACTCCCTACTGGATTCAATTTATTCTGCCTCCACCACCCCAGTTATCTTTTCTCTTGAATCCCATGCCAGTACACCAGTCCACGGCTATCTTTAAGATAACCATAAAACTTCTGCCACAATTTTTTGTCAACCTACATTGTGAGCCTCATTATCTACCACTGTCTTCACTCTGTACTTCAAACAGGACCCAATCGCTGCTTCTCAAATATTCAATATATGCTTTCAACTCTTTCTAGGCATACTTCCATTTATCCCCCAAAATCCTGTCTTTTTTTTTTTTCACTTTTAAAAAGCTCTGTTTTTCAGGGAAAAATTCAGACGTAATTTCTTTAAAACATTTTTAATACAGAAGTGTTGAAACAAGAAAAGTAAATCATCCATTCCCATCCACTAGAAGTCCTGCCAATTTAGATCGTCTCATGTTTTGTAAGATTAGCTTTAAAGCTTACATTAGTGAGAAGCACACAACAGAGCTGAGAGGGTCTTTTCAGCACAATATTGCAGGGATATAAGATGGTGAGAGGCCAGTTGGCAATCTTAACCTTAAGCTCTTGCTGTGGAAAAGGCAAACAGGCTCTCACAAAGCATTTTTTTTTAATCTTTGTCATTACTAAATATTTAGAGTAACATATCTTGAGGTTATGCAAATATTGTTTCTCCTGTCAACTTCACCTAATCATTTTTACAGTGATTGGTGGATTGTACCCATAAATATACTTTTGGGTATGTGACATATTGATGGTGATTTTCTGTTTTCCTCATTTTTTATGTACTTTTAAATCTGAATTCTTTGCAAGAAAGTTTTGTTATAGTCCATAATGCAAAAATAAGTTATACTTAATTGTGTCAGTATGAGCACATGGATAATTGTCCATATATCTTATGAATTTCCTTACTTTCTGGCACTACAAGTTGCCTGGGCTTGTCTTTAATTTCCGTGCCAACTCCCTGGTTTCTTGTGTTGGGGATGGTATTAGAAGCCAAGAGCTGGGTACTGGGTCAACTGCATCTCCTCCTCCTTCTCAATGGATACCACCAAGAAATATAAGTAATGATGTGCATACATGTGTGTACGTATATTGCATATATTAAGGTATTTCAAAAATTTTATAAAAAATAGAGTTAAAATTTTGGTAAAAATATTTTTCAAAATCACTGGAAAATGAATATTAAGACACAATTTCAAAAAATACTTTGCACCACAAATTATATATTTAACTTCTGTGAAGGTTTTGAAATCTTCTTAGGTAAGTACACATATATTAATTTGTGAATATACACATCTGTATTTCTGACTGTATTTGTTCGTCTGTGTGTATATGGGTTTTGTGGAGTGCACACTGGTAACTCTAGTCTAGTACCAGAGGCTTGCTTTCATCATCTAGCTTTTCCTTCATTGCATATTCTTTTTCCAGCATTGAAAAATCTGGTTTTCATGATTTATACTGTGTTTGCTTATTTAATCATAGCAAACAAATCGTATGGTTTTAGGATTCCTAATCTATGCCCTTGTGAGAAACAAATGAACAAATGCCTTGCACTATCCTTTCTTGTTCCACTTTTTGTGTAAGTGTCACACCCTCTATGAGAACTCCTAGGCTCTTCGCACCACCAATGGCCACTCTGTGTGGGCTGCCATGGTGACCAGACCATGACTCCATGAGGGCCCTACCAAGCCAGGGGATGAAGTCAGAAGCAAGACATGATCTGTGACCTCAAGGGGGTGATTGCCTCAAATCCACTGCTTTTCTGGCTATTTGCTCAAAACTCTGGGTTATGTGATCATAATATGCTACCTTGCATTTGGGTGACTTTAGAAATTTATGGCAGTAAAAGAATGAATGAATATTCTATGAATATAGGAAAAAATATTTAGGAAAATATATAGGGGTTTAAGACACAGGCTTGACTGATGACTCGGAGCCAGGCTTTGGAATTGCATGTATTCAGGTTTATATCCCCAGTATGCCATGTGCATTTAGGCTGCAGGTATTGTACACTGCACAGTGGATTTTAGGATTTTTAGAAACCAGGGCAATGTTAGTCTTTTATGAGTCTTTTACGTCTTCTATGACAAATTCCTGGCTACATGGCAGATTAAGATGCTGTCCTCACTCAGAGATGGAAACATAATGTTTAAAAAGAAGAAAAATCATATATCCACATACATGAATACTTAGCTTTTGTTCACTCGGCATTATTAAATTTCAGATGATTTTGCCCTTTTAAAGATAAAGCAGAATTTTTTAAAATTTGCTCTGCCACCCTAGCTAAACTACAATCCTGAAATGGTTTCAAATCCTTTTTGTTTACGGCCAGTCACCACTCCAGCATGCTTGTGATGAAATCTTAAAAACATCTGAGACAAGAAAAAGAAAATATATAAGTAAAATAAACAAAATACACAATGACTGGACAATAACTCTTCTTTCTCTCAGTCTTTTTCTGACTCCTCCTCCACCTCTCCCCTATTGCTCCTGTCCCTTCACTCCTTGTCATTTTGTTTCTCCACCTCCTCCTTCTTTTTCCTCCTGCAAATAAATTTCTTGCATGTTTAGCTGCACTTTTAGAATATAAGATTTCATTTCAATTAATTTATAAAATCTTCCTGATTTTTTTTTAACTAGGGCTTCCTCTAAACAGAATTTGCATGGACATACTTTCATGTATGTCTTACACAGCATATATTTATTAAGTATAAGCTCTGTGTCTGTGCTATACTAGCAAATGTTGATACCAGGAGACACAAACCAGATGTGATACTTAATTTGGTAGTAAAGAGAGATATTAATCAAATAACCAAGTAGGTATTAGAATCATACTTACAACTTAAGGTTAATACTATGAGGAATAGTGTTAAATCATTAAAGCATATTATAGGGGGAAAGATAGTCTGAAGATTCATAAAAGATAGTCTGAAGATTCATAAAAGGCTTCCCTAGGTAGTGAATAAGAGTGGAGAAATGAAGTAATAGAAGTTTATTAAGCAAAAAAGAATGAAAGCATGATTGAATGGAAGGGAACAGTACATGCAACGGCCCTGATTTAGAAGAGGACATGGTAAATTATAAAGTGTAAAAGACTGGTGGTGTCTGGGGTACCGCAACAAGGCAAGCAAAAGCAAGATCATGCAAAATTTTGAAATCAAATTGCATATTTTAACTTTATCATGAAAGCTTTACAAAACCATGTAATGGTCTAAATGTGGACTTTTAAACTAAAATGTTCCTTCAGCTGCAATGGAGTATAGAGAACAGATTGGAAGGGACCATAAAAACGTGCATAGAGACCAGGTAAGAAACTTATGCAGTTGTCCAGGTGAAAAATGATGGCAGCTCATGACTGCAGAGAGGAAGAGAAGTGGAAAGATTTCAACAATAATTCAGATGGAAAATAAACAGGAGTAAATGAAAATTTTACCTCTAGGATGACAATTTTTACTAAATTGTGGGGCACTAAGAATATAAAAGATGTTAAGAGCAGCAACCTTGACAGGAACAGACCCTCACCTGATGGGCATGGTACCTCAAGGGTGGCATTGCAAGTTCTGGCTTCTCTTGAATATTGCTCATTTTTACCTGTTTTCCCAGCATAGTATAATGTTTAAAATATGAGAAAGCTATAAAAATAAGCTATTCTAGGATGTTTTGTAAAAAGAATAAACAATTTATTTCACATACCCCTAGTGAGAAGCTTTAAGATTTTATTTTTGGAGTCGGCTCCAAGATGGTGGAATAGGGAGGGAGCTCACTGATAGTTCAGGAAAAGATAGTTTAATAAAACTGGAGATAGTGTAGTCTCAGGGAAGAGTTAGGGAAAAAACTGCAGAGGAAACTCTTCTGGAATTCGAGGGACATGGTGGATCTATGTGGAGGGCACAGGCACTCACGGCTCAGGAGCCCAGCTACCGAGAATCTTCTCTTCCACACCAGTGCTGGAAAGAGAGGTGAGGCGAAACTGCTGTAGCCCGAGACACTGGTGGAAAAGCAGAAGGAAGAGCCTAGAAGGGAACAAGGCTTGAAGCCCCATGGGGGAAAGTACACCAGACTAACTAGAGGAGAGAAGAAATAAAAGGGACTGGTACGGACACAATTCTCTCTCTCCAATCACCTTACAATAGAGCAGGTGCCATTTTGGGCATATGTAACAGCTGTGCCAGGTTGGGGCTGCGCCCACCCTCAGCCAAGCAGAAAAACCTAACTCTGGTGGGGAGTAACAACAGGAGACTAAGACCTAGTGAATGTGTGGAGTTTATGAACTGGGACTGTGAAAAAAACAAAAACAAACTGAGGGTGTGTGAGAGAACTCACGGTGTGGCTGAGATGTGAGTAGTCTCGGTGGGACACTCCACAAACTCGGGCTGCCTTGGATACCTGGTGAGAGACATTGCAGGGGAATCTGAGTTTACACTGAGGACTACAAAGATCCTTTGTGTGGTCCTTGGGACAAAGCAGATGAACATTATACCCACTGGAGCTAGCACTCAGGCACTGATCATCATCAAGGAGAAGAGCTCAGCTGAGTGGAATTACTTCACTTCTGAAAAAGAGAGAGAGAGAGAGAGAGAGAGAGAGAGATTTACCAAGCCCAATCTGGGTGTGTCACCTTTGGCACACCCTTAACCCTAGAAGAACTGAACAGAGCTCTCTGGCCACACCCATTACAAGCCTCTAGAGATTCACCAAAAGCAGATAGTCCACTTAATCTAGAGTCATAGTATAACAAGAAAAGCCACTACAGTGAAAAAAAAAAAAAGATGAAACCAAGGAATATCTCCATAATACCAAACAACAAATGCAAAAACTGAGGAACAAGAACAAGGAAGACATCATGACACTCTCAAATGAACATGACACTACAATACAAGATTATGAAGATGATGAAATAGAAGAAATGCAAGATACAGATTTCAAAAAATTTAGGATAAGAACATTTAGAAGTTTGCAAAAACAAATGCATGAACTACAGAAGTCCATGTAGGACATGAAAGAAAATCTATCTCATGAAAATGAAATCTTAAGGAGGAATCAAAATGAAATGAGGAATTTAGTAGAACATGAAATTGAGATATTGATGGGAAATTAAAATGAAATGAAGAATTCAATAGAACAAATAAAAAACACATTTGAGAGCCTTAAAAACAGAATCAATGAGGTAGAAGAGAGAATATCTGACTTGGAAGATAGGCACAGGAAAGTATACAGTCAAACCAAAGAAAAGAAGAGGAAATTAGAAATCTAAAAAATATTGTTGGGAATCTACAGGATACTATTTAAAAACCCAACATTTGGGTTCTAGGAGTTCCTGAAGGCATGGAGAGAAAGGATTAGAAGGCCTTTTTAGGCCTTTCTAAGCACACTTTCTGAATGTGCTGTGTTCTAGAATTTCTCTTCCAAGCTTATACATATCTTTCTTAATCATTTGCATTTCCTGAGAAAACTTTTTAATGAGATAGTGGATTTTATAATTTTCATTGAAATATTTCCTTGCTGTTTTTATATTATTGCTTTGTATATTTTGATGCTATATTATTAGCCATATAAAAGTTTTAAAATACATTTTCTTGGTGAATTTTTATGTTGACCACATTTCCCTTAATAAATCATTATTTTCATAAAATCTACTTGTGATTAATATATCATTATCAACTCTTGGGGGGCCTGATATATATATATATATATATATATATATATATATATATATATATATATGGTATTCTTTTTATTCCTTATTTAAAACTTTAAACTTTATTTTGCAATAATTATAGACAAGAAACTAAAAATTTAGTACAGAGTTCCATGTACTCTACCTCCATTTTACCCCCATATTGCAGTCTTACAATTTCAAAATCAAGACATTGACAATGATATACATAATATTTCAAACTAGACTACAGATTTTATTGTTTTCACTAAATTTTACATGAATTCATTTGTATGAATGTGGATATATACAATTTTAGCACAGGTATGCATTCATATACTCAATACCACAATCAAGATATAGAACTGTTTCATCAGGGCAAAGGAAATCCTTGTGTCATCTCTTTATAGTCATACAGTCCCTATGCCTGGCAAGCGTTCATCTGTTCTTCATTTCCATAATTTTATTATCTCAAGAATGTTATATGAGAATAAATGTAATCATACAGTGTGACCTTTTCAGGTTGAGTTTTTCTCACTCACTGTAACACTGCATAATACTCCTGAGGTCCATCCAAGTTGTTCTGTGTGTATCATAGCAGAACAGCATTCTATGGTACAGATAGTTTGTTGAACTATGTACGTGTTGCAGAACATTTGGGTGTTTCCAATTTTGCCTACAAATGTCTGTGTACATGTTTTTGTGCCAACATAGGCTTCTCAGATAAACATCCAGGATTACAATTGCTAGGTCATATGTTAAGTGTATTTTTAACTTTAAAAGAAATTGTCAAACTCTTTTCCAAAGTGGCTGTCCCATTTTAAATTCTTATCAGCAATCTATGAGAGATCCAGTTTGTATCTCCAACAGCATTTGGCATTTTCACTATTTTTAATTTAGCCATTCTGGTAAGTATTGTAAGTCACATCACATTGTGATTTTAATTTGCATTCTCTGATGACTCGTAAAGATCAACATCTTTTCATGTGCTTACTTGATATTCCCATACCCTATGTGGTAAAATGTCTATTCATGTCTTTTGTCCATTTTCTTACTATTTTTATTGTCGAGTTTCAAGCATATTTTATTTATTCAAGATTGATACATGGTTGGCAATAATTTCTCTCAATCTGTAGTTTGTATTTTCCTCTTAACCTGTTTACACAACAAAAGTTTTACAAACTTTTAAAAAAGATTCATTTTATTTACTTTGAAAGGCACAGTGACGGGAGGGGGGTGAGAGAGAGAGAGAGAGATCCTCCATACATTGATTCACTCTCCAAATGGCTGCAATTGCTGGGGCTGAGCCAGGCTGAAACTGGGAGCCAGAGACTCCATCTAAGTCTTCCACAATGGGTGGCAGAGCCCCAAGCACTTGAGCCATCCTCCTCTGCCTTCGCAGGCACATGAGCAAGAAGCAGGATTGGAAATGGAGCAGCCAGGACTCAGACCAGTGCATTGCAAGCAGCAGCCCAACTCACTGTGTCACAATGGTGACCCCAGAACAAAAGTTTTTAATTTCAATGATGTCTAACATATCACTTTCTTCTTTTTATGGATTGTGCTTTTGAGATGATGTCCAAGAACTTGTCAAGGTCCTGAATTTTTTCTCCTATAATATTTTCTTGAATGTTTTATAATTTTACATCTTACATTTAAGCTCACACATGTTTTGAGCTAAAATTTTTATAAAGGTGTGATGTTTAGGTCAAGATTGCTTTTCTTTTCTTTTTTTTTTAAGATTTATTTATTTGAAATAAAGAGAAAGAGAGAGGTAGAGACAGAGAGAGAGGTCTTCCCCAGATGGCCACAACGGCTGGAGCTGTGCTAATCCAAAGCCAGGAGCCAGGATCTTCTTCCAGGTCTCCCACATGGGTGCAGGGGCCCAAGGACTTGGGCCATCTTCTACTGCTTTCCCAGGCCATAGCAGAGTGCTGGATTGGAAGAGGAGTAGTCAGGACTAGAACGGGTGCCCAAATGAGATGCTGGCACTTCAGGCCAGGGCTTTAACCCGCTGCACAAAGTATCTGTCTATATTTCATTTTCTAAATAGTTTATCCTCTAAGCACATTCTAACTGGTCTACTTATATTTTGGGATATAGAATATTCATATTCTATGTCTACTGTCTACTACATGTAGGCAACTTGGGCAAACACTAGGCATGTAAACAATGTGGGGGATATACGCTCCATCTTTGAAGCTCTTTAATCTTGTTATCTAAGCAGTTCATGCATGCAAATATACAAAAAACAATAACAGGCATTGTTTAGGCTCCTAGGCAGGAAAATGTAAATTATATGCTACTTCTTCAAGAAAACAGATATTTCATTTGTATATTCTTCTAGATTCATAGTTTGTAGTTTTTCCTTCTATTCAGAACACTATGTGGCAGCTGGAGTAATGTCTAATTTGAGAAAAACAGATAATCAATGTCATCCTACCATCAGCTGGATCATCTGTTAGATATGTTTACAAGCTGGAATTTTAAGGATGTGTGAGTGCAAAATTCCAAATAAGATAATGAAAAGCATTTCTATAGTCAGGAAAATAAATTAACATTCCATCACCTTGAAAACTTACAGGAATAAAAGCAACAGCTATTTTTTAAAATTAATATTCTTTTTGACAATTTCTTTAGAATTAGGCTGCACCTTTCTTATACATAAATTGAAAATAGTAGGTATTACTGAGTGGATAGCAAGAACAAATTCTAATCTATTCTGTGGTAATCCATATAACAATATGAGAAATAACAACTACATAATTTAATATTACCTCCCTGCATAGTCTAAAAGATAATGTACTATAAAATTAACTTTTAGAATCTACTGTTATTCAACTTTCTGGTCAGATTGAGAGGTACAGGCAAATATTCCATAAATCATTTTTTTTCACTCTTTCAAAGAATTATTTTTCTTTCATGTTATCAGCACTTCAGCAACTGTTCCACTTCCTCATCCTATTCATGAGTACTTTTCTCTCAGTCTTGGCAAAAATGTGTCTTTAGTTTTGACATAGCCAATCTATTTTTTTGATTATGTAATATATTAATCTTCAGCACTGGACTTAGCACAGTTAATTCAGTGTGTGGAATTGCTCTATTTTCATTGCTTAATTCACCCATTTCTGTCTGTCAGTTCAGTGTAGGAACACTGATCCCTCTCTCAATGTATCAAATTCTCTTCCTTTTCTATTCCAGTGCCCAAATTTCTCCTCTGGCAAAACTAAGAGCCAGTTTGGTTTTAGCCATGTGTATCCTCTGATTAGGATCACATCACAGCAATGCACTCCTTTTTAAGAGAAAATATTAATTTGAGGAATATATATCAACTTGAATGACTTTAGAAAAAGATGCTTCATTTTAACTACTTCTTTTTGTTTCACAGCCTATGGTTCCACATATACTTGTATAGTTCAGGAAAGGAAGATGATATAGTTGTATGGCAAAAGATGTCTCACTCCATATCCCTCATGAGGTCCTGTATCTTTGTTTAGAAAAACTTTTAAGACATCTGAAAAACAGGAAAGCTCTGACTGCAATAGACTTCTGACTAGTGGTCCAGGCAGGGATCAGTTTCTTTAAAATCCACACATCAGAGGAATGATTTCAGTAAAGAGTTTGGTCTATGACTTACCTGCTGCTAGTACCAGAGGTGGACAACAAACTCAGAGTGAAGATTACCGCTTATCATTCACCAAAAGCAAAACTAACACCAAAAACCAGATTGAGTATTGCTACTATGTAGGATAGCTATTGGAGTTCTATGTAAGAAACAAGTTCTGGGCCTGGTGTTGTGGTTAGAAGGTAAAGCAGGCACTGCATCCATATGGATGCCAATTAGAATTCCAGCTGCTCTACTTCCAATCTAGCTCCCTGCTGAAGGCCTAGGAAAGCAGCAGAGATAGTTCAAGTGCTCAGGCCCGTGCTTCCCATGTGAGAGACCCAGATGAATCTAGCATTGGCTCCTCGCTTCTGCATGGTCCAGCCTGGCCATTGAAGCCATTGCAAGAATGAACCAGTGGATGGAAGATCTTTCTGTGCCTGTCCCCCTCTTGTGCTGTAACTCTGACTTTCAAAATAATAAATAGACATGGAAAAGAAAATAACAATTTCTAAATATTAAAAGATAGGTGCTACAATTTTCCTAAAAAGTATTACATTTTGAATAATATTTTAGAAAAATTAAAATTTTCTTTTCATTTTGAGTACATATTTTCTTCTCACTAGACTGACTACAATTCTACAATTTAGAATGGTCTGAATGAATGTACACATAAATTAGTTTCTATATCCTTAGTAAATCTTACTTTTTTTTTTTTTTTACTTATTTCCAAACCGACAGAGGCTAGCATCATTTCTTTGGTACAAAACTACATGTGTTAAAGATTACATCCATAGAGACATTTTTCACTCATATACTTTCAGCAATGTGACTAGGTCTGTTTGGTGTGCATGAAGGGTTGCAGGGCTGGAGGGGTGGGGCAGTTCTATGTATTTTAAACACACTTTGAACACTACTATATGTAACTGTGAGATTTCCATTTATATGCATGTGTTTGGTTGTGTATAGAATGATAGAGATATACACACTCCCCTATACACATAAAATCCTAGTTCATGATCAAAGAGACATATATCTTAATACTGAAAACACAAGGTCTAGAGGGAAATGATTAATTGGATGAAATCAAGAAAAAGAGAAAAGGAAATATAACATATGCTCGATCACAAAAATCTCAGGATACCAGAATGATCTTAAAATTAGGCCATATAAATTGGAAATTTTATACTGCAAAAAGCAAAATTAGAAAGCTTGTTACTCCCATGAGATTGAAGAGCCTAGAAAGAAAAAAAAATATTCCAAAAATATTTTCTACAAAATTATAGATAAAAGTTATAATGATTTTTAATTTGAAAACTCTTCCTGTTTCCAATATGATTAGCAAAGAGCTTCATAAAATATTAATTTATTCACAGTCTTTAGCTACACCAAAGGTTATAATGCACTTTATGCTTTTATAAAATTTTTATTTACCAGAGAGAGAATTCTAGGTTCCACAAATGCCAACTACTGGGCTGGGCCAAAAGCAGGGCCTCAAAATTCAGTGCCTGTCATTCACATGGGAAGCAGGAACCCAATCACTTGAGCGCTCACTGCTGCCTCCCAGAGTCTGCACTGGTTGGAAGTTGGAGTCAACAGGCAGCAGATAGTGGACACAGCCACTCCAGTACAGGATGGGGTTGTTGGTCTTTTTCATACCATGAGGGTTAGTATTTGAATATCAAATAACTTCGGTAATTAGAACATTAATATGCTATAATCATTTCAATTAAATGGATAATTCATTTGATAATGACTGGCTATTTATAAAACACTTGAGTTCAAGCCACTAGGATGGGAGAGGATCTCAGATCATGGAAGATCCGTGGTGTGACGGTGAGAAAGTAGGCACTGGGATCAAACTGTTTTGGACTCCTAATATGAAACTTACTTCCTATGACTGATATTAAAATTGGGAACAGTTTTTAACCTCTATAAATTCAGTTTTCCATCTGTAAAATGTGTTGGTAAGATCACCAGGATCAGGCATTTGCCTAGTGGTTAAGATTCTGATTAGCATACCTGTGCCCTGTATCAGAATGCCTGATTTCAATACTTGATTAGTTTCTGACTCCAGCAACCTGCTACACTAGACCTTGAAGGGCAGTGGTGATGGTTCAAGTTGTTAAGTTTCTGCTGCCCATGTGGAAGTCCTAGATTGAGTTTCCAGCTCTGGACCCAGCCTTGGATACTGTAGGCACTGGAGAGTGAACCAGCAGATAGGCTCGATCAATCTCTGTCTCTCGCTTTCTCTCTCTTCCTTTCTCTCTCTCTCTATCTCTCTGCCTCACAAAAAAATATTTTAAAAAGTTATTCTTCAACAACAAATACTAAAAAGGATAAAGTATTACATTGTACATCTAAAGTCAGGACAAGAGCTGATCTGTTCATTGTTTCTTATAGTGTCCATTTCACTTCACAGGTTTCCCCTTTGGTGCTCAGTTGTCACCGATCAGGGAAAACAAATGATATTTTTCTCTTTGGGACTGGCTTAATTCACTCAGCATGATGTTTTCCAGATTGTTGTTCTAGTACTAGTGGTTGAACTCTGTAATTAACACACAATTATTCTTAGGTGTTTAAATTTTAACTGAAAAGTGATCCCTGTTAAATAGAAGAGTGGGAAAAAGAGAGGGAGGAGATGTACAATTTGGGACATGCTCAATTGGACTTGCCGCAAATGGTGGAGTTAGAAACATGCCAGGGGATTCCAACACAATCCCATCAAGGTGGCATGTACCAATGTCATCGCACTAGTCCAAGTGATCAACTTCAGTTCACAATTGATCACACTGATAGGTCTAAGAGTCAAAGGGATCACACAAACAAGACAACTGTCTGCTAATACTAACTGATAGAATCAAAAAGGGAGAGAAAGATCCAACATGGGAAGCGGGATACACAGCAGACTCATAGAATGGCAGACGTCCTAAACAACACTCTGGCCTCAGAATCAGCCCTCAAGGCATTCGGATCTGGCTGAAGAGCCCATGAGAGTATAGTAGGCATGGAAAGCCAAGATATCATGGAAAAAAAAAAAAAGACCTAAATGAATGATCTTTGTGAGTGAGATCCCAGTGGAAAGAACGGGGCCATCAAAGAAGGAGGTGCCTTTCTGTGGAGAGAGGAGAGAACTTCCACTTTGACTATGACCCTATCAGAATAAGATCAAAGTCAGCGAACTCTAAAGGCTTCCATAGCCCTGGCAACTCATGACTAGAGCCTAGGGAGATTACTGACGCCATGAACAGGAGTGTCAAATTGTTAAGTCAGCAACAGGAGTCACTGTGTACTTAAACCCCATGTGGGATCTGTCCCTAATGTGTCGTCTAAAGCCAAGTGATGCTATAACTAGTACTGAAACAGTATTTTTACACTTTGTGTTTCTGTGTGGGTACAAACTGTTGAGGTCTTTACTAATTATATACTGAATTGATCTTCTGTATATAAAGAGAATTGGAAATGAAAAAAAAAACCTGGTGTTAAATTGGAAATGGCATAGAAAATTAATTAATTTTAAAAATATTATGTAGGATTTCTGTCTTTAATATGCTGTACATTGTTATTTAATGCTATAATTAGTACTCCAATGGTAGTTTTTTCACTTTATGTTGCTAGATGGGCAAACTGTTGAAATCTTTACCTAATATATACTAAACTGATCTTCTGTATATAAAGAGAATTGAAAATGAATCTTTATGCGAATGGAAGGGGAAAGGGAGCGGGAAAGGGGAGGGTTGCAGGCGGGAGGGAAGTTATGGGAGGGGGGAAGCCATTGTAACCCATAAGCTGTACTTTGGAAATTTATATTCATTAAATAAAAGTTTATAAAAAAAAGTTATTCTTCATACATTTCTTAATATAATTATCCACAGCTATTACATGCTTAATAATGTTAGCATTCTCTAGAAGTTAAATCTTTTAGTGCAGCTATTTATATTCCTCTAGTTTATTTTCTCTGTTGGTTAAATATCAGGTCAAAGGAGGAAAATCCTGGTGTTGCCTCTATCTAGTTAGATTCTTTTGAATAAAAATAACATATATATTGGGGCCAGCGCTGTGGCACAGCAGGTTAATGACCTGGCCTGAGGCACCGGCATCCCATATGGGCGTTGGTCTAGTCCCGGCTGCTCCATTTGCCATCCAGCTCTCTGCCATATCCTGGGATAGCAATAGAAGATGGCCAAAGTCCTTGGGCCCCTGCACCCATGTGGGAGACCTGGAAGAAGCTCCTGGCTCCTGGCTTCGGATTGGCGCAATTCTGGCTTTTGCGGCCAACTGGGAAGTAAACCATTGGATGGAAGACTTCTCTCTCTCTCTCTCTCTCTCTCTCTCTCTCTGCCTCTCCTCTCTGTGTAACTCTGACTCTCAAGTAAAAAATAAATAAATCATATATATATATATACACACACATATAGAGAGAGAAATTCATTTTTCTGACAGTGTTGCATTAACCTTTCTTTATCTACCTTCTAGACTAAACATATACATAGAAAAATAAATTCATTCTGATACAAATTACTATGTATACATAATTATTATGATAAAAGTTTGAGCAAAAGTAGACACAATATTCTACCATGCTGCTGGATGGGCAAACTTTCTCAACTCTTCCATGCACCATTTTCTTGCTTTTAGAATCTGCTGGGCTCCTACATTAAAAGCCCAAATTACAACAGGAGCCTGCTGGAGGGAGCAACAGCTTTAACTGGATTAGACCCGGACCTCATCCTCATCTCCTGTTGTCATTTTCAATATTCTTCTATATGTATCTCCTTTTGATTTGCTTTTTCCAGCTTTTTTATTTCAATTCTACTCTCTCAAATTATGTTAACCATTTGATCAATTATTCAAATAGAGATCCATTTCACTTAGAATACAGGTCCTAATCCTCATCCTGGTTTACAGGGAGTCTTTAATCTCTCCCCATCCATTCTTCCTTTCCCTTTTTGTTCCTGTCTCCAACCATTATTCTCTTTCTCAGTCTTTTCACACCAGTTCCTTGCTGAGCCCTGAAAATTTTTCCCAACACCGAGATTTTGAATTTGGTGCACCTTTATGCATGATGACATTGATCTGGATCTCTTCGTGTTTCTATTCCACTAAGAGAGATACATTTGTGACTTCCTACCAAATATTTTAGACAAAATAATGCTTTCTCTCCCACAGATGTCCACATTTTAATTCCCAGAACCAGTCTGTCTATTACCTCCTGTTGGGGGGGGGGGGCATAGCAGAATACAAATTCAAAGTGCTTGAGGTGAGATAGTATCCTAGAATATCAGGAATGTCCATAGCAACCACTACAGACCTTATTAGAGGAAAGCAAGAGTGTTAAAAATGGAGGAAATGTAGTATACTGATGAAATCAAAGGGAGAAAGGATCATGGGAAATGGAGTCACAAGTCCAAGAATTAGGACAGCCCTTATAAGGTGGACGAGGCAATGGAATGAATTATCTTATCACTGACAACCACTACAAAGGGCATAGTTGCCAGCACACTCTAGGACTTCTGACCTCCAGAATTGAGATAGAAGTTTGTGTTGCTTTTAGCCGCCAGGTATGTAGTGATTGGATAGAGCACCCACAGCAAGCTTATTTCAAGTTTTCCTGATATTCCTTTTTGTGTAAGATTAAGCCAGGTGATTGGTTCTGATCAATACACTGGGAACAGAAGGGTGATAATATGACCTTGATAATCCAGCATTTGAAAGAAGGTGTGTGACTCTCTAGTTTCTTTTCCTATGGCACAAAGAAGTTCAAGGCCACTTTGTACTCTGACGTCCAAGCAAGGTACAGCTGCCTTCAGCCACAGTACCTCAATGACAGAAGGCAGAGCACCTTTCCCATACTCACAGAACACGCAAAGGAATCAAGAATCATTTTGGTTGCATTATCCCATTGCAATTTCAGGGGAAATCTGTTACCAATTCACAGACTAGCTCAATGAATATATATCCCTACAGCTCTTTGGCCAAATGTCACCTTCTTAGAAAGAAATTCCCTGGACACATTTTGAAATGAAAGCAACACATTTCTTTTTCTTATCATTAGTCTCTACCATAAGAATGTCAGTGCCAACAGGGCAGAGATTTTTATCTGCTTATATTTGTTTTTTTCTAGTATCCAGAATGGCACCCAGCATCTAATAGGAGCACAATAAATAATCACAAAAAGACTTAAAGTCTTAAAGAGGTGACCAGTCATTCCTTCTGATCCTTTTGTTACTATTAAGAGTTGCTTCAACTTGCTTCCTGACTTTGACTTCTACCTCAGGCTGAATAATCCCACTTCTTTTTTCAAACATTTCTTCAATTCTTCTCACCAAGAATCCCAACTATGGAAAAATGTCTTCCTTGTGTTATCTCTGAACATTGAGAAGTAAAAACATAAAGGAAAACATAAGAAATGAAGAATTTTGGACCAAGAACAAACCACCTACTGGAATTTAGGGGACAGAGGTAAATGTAGCCCATCTTCAAGGAAATCCAACCATGAGAGGAATGATATGCAATCCAGTCAATGTTATAATAACGGAATAAAACATTTGTTAGCTTTTACTGAAATACTGAGTTTAGGGCACATAGTTTAAAGAAAATATCTTGGAACATGATATGCTCAAATTAGCTAATTTGTAATTTATTCTGAAAACCTTTATTGACTCCTAACTATCTATTAGTCACTATAAAAAAATTGGAGATGTTATTGTCCTCATACAGCCTCGTTGCCTAAGGGATTAGTTTAGGCTTGTAAAGAAAAAAACAGAAATACCGTCAGAAAAAAATGAGATGAGAAAATGCATGTTAGTTACAATGAAATGCAGATGTTCATGAGCTTGTTGGTTACAAGTACATGAAGGAAAGGAGCAGGATACAGAGTAAACCAATGGGAGCCTTATGTTGTCAATGTCTCAAATGGTTTATAAACTACTGATGAAGAAAACTCGGGGGCTAACAAAGTGGTTTAAAACAAAAGAATAACATAATCATGTATGCAATTTAAAAAGACTGTCCTGCAACAAATGCAGAAATAGAGAAGAGGACATGACCATACCTGAGGTATCCTATTAGAATCTGATTATAATAACCCATTCATAATCCCACAGACAAGTTATAAGTTTCTTTAAATGCAGAATTGGAATGATAGCACATCTGAATCATAGAACACAAGTCAATGTTTCAAACTTCAAGAAAAAAGATCAATTCAGAACTAAAGTTAATCAAAACATTAGATACAAACCTGTTATTTTGAAATATCCTGATTGCAACTAGGCAGGTGGTAACCTTAATTTAATTGGTATTTTTTTATGTGCCCTGATAATGACTTTCTCCCTCCTGGATCTCAAACCATATGCTAAGTTTTAAGCGGTTCCTATAATTTTTCAAGAGCTTCTCAGATAATGCCGGTTAATTTCACTAAAAGGGAGGATTCTGTTTAAAGCAGAACTAAATGTTTAAACCTTAAAAGAAACTGTCAAAATAATAATTTGTTTGCAATGATGAATGCGCATTCTGATTTCACACTTAGAACATATTTATTTCCAATGACCAAGTAGCTTGCTAAGTTCTTATTCCAGTATCATTTGTTTTGCTCAGTGAAAATTTTTGAGTGAAATCAAATCTAGACAAGTTACTATAAACTGAATATTTGATTAAACACACACAATGACCACACCCAATTTTAAAACAGTTCTTAGAACACAAAAGGAATCCTTTGATAGCTTCATGTACTGAGACCTGTGGCTTAAAATAACAATTGTGTGACCCAGTAGAAGCTCAGCATAGTGGTGCAACAACCCTATTATTCTCATAAATTCTTTCTGAAGCTCTAGAAGGAGATTTGCTTGAAAAAAATAGGCAAGTCTCTGGCCGTTTTGCTCTATACTAGTACCAACCCACAGATGACAGTAGCCCAGAGAAGAGCTTCCTGTAGTAAAATGGAAAGCAAATGCCACATTGATGATGCTGGCAGGAAAACAAAGCACGGTTGCTCTCCATGGTTACTGTAAGCTTATTTCCTTTTCCTTCTCCCAATTCACCATCTATACTCAAAAACAAATTATACTATCTTTTGCTCTTCCCCTTCCCTACTTGAAAATAAAGACTAGATGATAAGATTTAGGTTCACACGGAGTTTATTGTAGAAAAAATATTCAGCTTGGTTATCTGTTTCTTACCTGGCAATAAATAAATACAATTACAAATTATTCGTTGTTTTTTTTTTTTTTGACAGGCAGAGTTAGTGAGAGAGAGAGACAGAGAGAAAGGTCTTCCTTCCGTGGGTTTACCCCGCAAATGGCCACTACAGCTGGCGAGCTGTGCCAATCCAAAGCCAGGAGCCAGGTGCTTCTTCCTGGTCTCCCATGCAGGTGCAAGGCCCAAGCACTTGGGCCATCCTCCACTGCACTCCCAGGTCACAACAGAGAACTGGACTGGAAGAGGAGCAACCGGGACAGATTCAGGTGCCCCAACCGGGACTAGAACCCGGGGTGCCAGTGCTGCAGGCAGAGGATTAGCCTGGTGAGCTGCAGCACCGGACACAAATTATTCTCAATCTACAATTAAACACTGCTATGTAGGAGGTTAAGAATAACATAACCTTTCCTGAATTCAGTTAACCATCAGCCACATGAGTTATGAGGTCTTTGTTGGCACTAACATTAGTATACTATGACATGGAGTAATTATAAAAAAATAAAGATACACCACCTCTGCCTATGAGAGTATGGTGTTCAGTTAGAGAGAAAAAGATTCACTCCCCAATCTGTAATTTTTTGCCAAACCTATAACAAATTTTAAAATGCATACAATCAAATATCTCACCCATGATATAAAATTCACCATCAAGTGTTAGCAAATTCAAGGACCAATAGAGAAAATTGTTTTGGCCAGTTAAATGAGGCTCAGTCATTGCCTTAAATATGAGTATTACAAATTTGACAGTTATCAGTGCTAAGTATACTGTGCAAGAAATACCTGGTCCTTTGCTTCAGAGGTTTAACAGATTGTTGGCTCAGGCAAGAAAAAAAAATTTTTTTTCTTTTACATTCACTGTGAAATTAGTCTGAAGCATTCTGGGAACTCACTCATTTCTTTACAACATCTGGAAAGGAGACTGGGTATTGATCTCTTTGGACTGCTATGTTTTGTTGAAGGTGACAGTTTCTATATCCAAGGGAAAGGTTATTTGAGAATAATGAAGACATTTCACTTAGCAAACCCCAATACACATCCAGATAAAAAGCTGAATCTTTTCCTCAGGTTGTTCAATTGAATACAGAAGGTAGAGGTAAAAGTGGTCTGATCGCTGCTGCCCTGCTGCCAATTCATCACAGAAAAATCTCTCTCCTGGCGTCCGGCTGGTATCATCCGCAGCACTGCTGTTTGCTTGGGGAAGAGCACACAGGTCAAAGCTGACAGAAAGGCAAACTAGGCCTCCCTGTGTTGTCTCTGTTATGTCATTCCAATTACACTACTCTATATGTCATCTTTTTGTTAATACTACATACTCATCCCTTACAATAGATGGTTAGAACAACAGCAAATACTCAGCCCTTATGCTACTATTTCCCCATTAATTAATCAGTAAAATTGACATTCAACATACATGTAGTTATGACTTCAAAATCATTCCAAATACAACACTGTTAGTACTCCTTACTGATTAGATGTTGTTAATATGCAATTATGAATCCATCCATTTCATGTATTATTTCATGACTAATAAAGCCTGATTGCTTTGAAAAAAACAAAAAGATCCACTGTGTGTCTGTTCTCCAATATGACTGAATACCCAAACATTATCTCCCATTTTTCCTTTCTCCTCTTCATCAAAGCTATGATAGCTTACATTTTATTTCCTCTGCTGACTTCCACAACATTCTCACAAGATTTCTCAATGCCTATCCAAACACAATGAAGTACTTAGACATCAGAGGCTGAATGAATGTAAAAAAGTCAATCCTGAATTCCAAAAGGATTAAACTTTGGATGGGAATGTCATTCATAGGGGCAATTATTTTAGATAACTTTATTTTTCTCTGATTTTTGAAGATACATTGCTTCAAAGCCTCCAAGTGAAGTGCATGGGACAACTGTTTATTCTGTCTCATTTCAGCTTAGTCTTTATTAAAATTCTCCAAAGCATATCACGAAAAAAATAGAATTATAAGGATTCAAATACTATATGCCTATCAAATTGATAGCAACATTTGTCGTTTGTTAATTCATTTAACAAAGATGCATTTATCACTAACTAAGAACACAACAGTTCTGTAGTGCAGTTTATTGTCCAGGTAATCTATACAATTTCTAAAATAATGAGACATTGATATCTGCTGTTAGAACTCCAGTTACTTAGTCACAAACAGCAAAATATATTAAGTAAAACCAGTCCAATCATCTAGCCTTGCTTCACTTGAGAGGTGATAGGGATTACATGAAAGACACCGTCAGTTCTAACTCAGACATCTACATCACTGTAAAATTAACCTTGAGATTTATAAAAATAAACACCTCAAATATACCTGCCTTCATGTAGTTCCCAGAGTCCTTAACAGTCCATCATACCAATCAGTGTGATCATGTCAGTAAAGGACACAGAAATTGGAGTAACTTCATTAAAGCAGAAGCATACATAGATATCTTTACTATACTTCATCATCTTTATTCATATTAATTAAAGAAGGAGCAGTAATCTTAACAAGGCATCATGTTCCAGAGATTTCTGTTCCTTATCACTCATCACATATTTTTTTATCTCAGCCCCCAATGAGGACATGACTTTATCTTCTGACCCTTGAAAACTTGCTTCTCCCAAAAATATTAAAATTTTAAGTGTTAAAAAAGTTTTAGTACTTAATGTTATGCAAATATTCTTTTTAAAAATTATTTAAGATATGTAAATATCATGTATTTCATGTATACTCATTGAGAAACATAATGGTACTTCCCACTCTACCCTCCCTCCCAGCCACTTCTTCCTCCTCCCTCACCTATTATCTCTTAATTTTTAAAGTGATCTGCTTTCAGTTTACTTTATACTATTAAGAACAACCATGCTCTAAGTAAACCGTTCAACAAATAGTAAGAAGAAAAAAACACCATTCCTCACAGAGACACAAGGGCTATAAACAATTGTGGAAGCTCAAAATGTCAATGTCACTCCTATACATTACATTTTTGGTACTCTATTAGTTACCACAGATCAGGGAAGACATGTGGTATTTGTCTTTTTTGGTACTGGCTTATTTCACTAAGTATAATGGTTTCCAGTTGAATCCATTTTGTTGCAAAAGGCAGGATTTCATTTTTTGTTTGTTTGTTTTTAGGGTAGAGTAGTATTCCATAGTGTGTATGTAAGAATTTCTTTACTCATCAATTGATGGACATATGTTAATTACATATCTTAGCTATTGTGAATTGAGCTTTAATAAACATGGGGGTACAGGTAACTTTCATATGAAAATTTCATTTCTCTTGGGAAAATTCCCAGGAGTGAGATGGCTGCATCATATGGCAGATCCACTTTTAGCTTTTTGAGGCATCAACATACTGTCTTCCACAATGGCTATACTAGTTTACATTCCCATCAATATAGGATTAAGTTACTTTTTCCAGACATCCTTACCAGCATTTATTGTATGTTGATTTCTGTACGACAGTCATTCTAAATGGTGAAACCTCATTGTGGTTTTCAGATGGCTAGTGATGATGAACATTTTTTCATAAGTCTGCTGGCAATTTGAATTTCCTCTTTTGAAAAATGCCTGTTCAAGTCCTTTACCCATTTCTTAACTGGATTGTTTGTTTTGTTGTCATTGCGTTTCTTGAGCTCTTTATATATTCTGTATATTAATCATTTATCAGTTTCATGGTTTGCAAATATTTTTGCCCATGCTGTTGATTGCCTCTTCACATTGCTGAGTGTTTTCCTTACAGTGCAGAGCTTTTCAGCTTGATATAATTCCATTAGTCAATTTTGGCTTTGATTATTTGTGCTTCTGGGGTTTGACAACCTATGTCAATGTATTACAGAGGTTCCCTAATGTTCACCTCTAACAACGTGATGGTATCAGGTAACAGATTTAAATTTTTGATCCATTTTGAGTGGATTTTTGTGTAAGGTGTAAGTTAGGGGTCTTTTTTCGTACTTCTGCGCACAGAGATCGAGTTTTCCCACCACCAATTGTTGGAGAGACTGTCCTTGCTCAGGGATTGATTTTACCTCCCTTGTCAAAGATATTTGGTTCAAGATACATGGATTGATTTCTAGAGTTTCTATTCTGTTCTACTGGTGTACATGACTATTTTTTTAAAATTTTTCCAGCCAGGATGTTTTAATTATAGGTGACTACCATGTAGTATGCTTTGAAATCTGATATGGTGATATCTTTGGCTTTTGTTTTTGTATAGGAATGATTTAACTGTTTGGGGTCTCTTGTGTTTTCATATAAATTTTAGCATCATCTTTTCTAGATCCAAGAAGAATGTCTTTGGTATTTTGAATGGGACCACAATGAATCTGTAAATTGCTTTTGGTAGTATGGACATTTTGATGATATTAATTCTTCCAATTCATGAACATAGAAGAATTTTCCAATTTTTTCTGTCTTTATTCCATTCTTTAATGTTTTTCATTTTCATCATAGATATTTTTCATCTCCTTGGTTAAATTCCAAGGTATTTATTTTTTGTAACTATTTTGAATTAGATTGATCTTAGAAGTTGTTTTATCATCTATTGCACTGTCTGTATATACAAAAGCTATTGATTTTTTCTGTATTAATTTTATATCCTGCCACTTTATCAAACGCTTTTATGAGTTCCATTGGTATATTAGTTGACTCTTCTGGCTCCCCTTTATATAGAATCATGTCATCTTGGCCAGCACCGCGGCTCACTGGGCTAATCCTCCACCTTCGGCGCCGGCACCCCAGGTACTAGTCCTGGTTGGGGCACCAGATTCTGTCCCAGTTGCTCTTCTTCCAGTCCAGCTTTCTGCTGTTGCCCAGGAAGGCAGTGGAGGTGGCCCAACTCCTTGGGCCTTGCACCCGCATAGGAGATCAGGAGGAAGCACCTGGCTCCTGGCTTCAGATCGCCGCAGCACACCAGCCTTAGCAGTCATTTGGGGAGTGAACCAAAGGAAGGAAGACCTTTCTCTCTGTCTCTCACTCTCATTGTCAAACTCTGCCTGTGGGAAAAAAAATAATCATGTCACCTGCAAATAGGGATGATTTGACTTCATCCTTTCCAATTTGTAACCCTTTGATTTCTTTTTCTTGCCTAACAGCTCTGGATAAATCTTTCAGGACTATATTGAATAACAGTGATGAAAGTGAATATAATTGTCTGGTTCTGGATCTTAACTGAAATGCTTCCAACTTTTTCCCATTATTTAAGATTCTTCCTGAGGGGTTGTCATAAATTGTCTTGATTATGTTAAGGAATATTCCTTCTCTACCCAATTAGCTTAGGTTTTCATTATGAAAGGATGTTATATTTTATCAAATACTTTATCTGCATCAATTGAGATAATCATATACTTTTTATTACTGAATTTGTTAATCTGATATATCACATTGATTGATTTGTGATTGTTGAAACATCCTTGCATACTAAGAATGAATCCTACTTAGTTTGTGAATGATCCTTCTGATGTGTTTTTGGATCCTATTAGCTAGGATTTTGCTCGTGATTTTGCATCTATGTTCATAAGGGATAATACTCTATAGTTCTCTTTATCTGTTGTATCTTTTTCTGGTTTTAGAATTACGGTGATGCAGGCTTCATAGAAGGAGTTTGGGAGGATTCCCACACTTTTAATTTTTTGAAAAGCTTAAAAAGAATTGGAATCAGCTCTTCTTTGAAAGTTTGATAGAATTCAGCAATGAAGCCATCTGGTCTGCTCTTGTATTTTTTGGGAGGGTCTTTATTATTGATTCAGTCTCCATTGTGGTTATTGATCTGTTTAGGTTTTCTACATCTTCATGACTCGATTTTAGTAGATTGTATGTGTCCAGGAATCTATTCATTTTTTTCTAGATTCTACAATTTATTTGCCTATAGCTCTTCATAGTAATTCTGATGATCCTTTTTATTTCTGTGGTATCCATTGTTAAATTTTCTTTTTCATACCTGATTTTATTAATCTGGATCTTCTCCCTCTACTTTTGGTTAGTTGGATCATTGGTATATCAATTTTCTTAAGTTTTTCTAAAAACCAGCTATTCCTTTCACTATTCTTTGGTAATTTTTTTATGGGGAGGGGTTCATTTTTGTTTATTTCTTCTCTAATTTTAATTATTTGTTTCTTCTTACTAATTTTATGTTTGGTTCATTGTTCTCTTTCTATGTCCTTGAGATGCACTGATAGCTCATTTATTTATCACCTTTCTTACTTTTTCATGTAGGTACCAATTACTGTAAACTTCCCCCTTAACACTGCTTTTGCTGTATCCCATAAATTTTGATATGCTGTAGTATCATCTTTATTCATTTTCAGACTTTTTTTATTCCTTTTTTTAATTTTTCTATGACCCATTGCTCACTTAGTATTGTATTGTTCAATTTCCATAAGTTTGCATAAGTTACAGAGGTTCTTGAGTTATTAACATCCAAGTTCATTCCATTGTGCTCAGAAAAGATGTACCATATAATTTTCTATTTTTTTTTAATGTGCTTAGACATGCTTTATGGCATAGCATGTGGTTTAACCTTGAGAAAGTTCCATGCATTGATGAGAAGGATCTGTATTCTGCATGTAGTTTGAACGGTTCTGTAGATATCAGTTAAGCCCATTTGGCCCATAGCATTGACTACCTTTGCTGTTTCTTTGTTGATTTTCTGTCTAGTTGATCTGTCCATTGATGAAAGTTGGGTGCTGAAGTACCCCATTTATATTGTATTTAAGTCTATGTCTCCCTTTAGATCCATTAATATTTGTTTTAAACAGTGAGGCACCCTGGCATTTGGTGTATATACATTTATTATAGTCACAACTTCCTATTGAATTGATCCCTTAATCATTACATAGTATCCTTCTTTGTCTCTTTTAACAGTTTTTGTATTAAAGGCTATCTTGTCTGATATTAGGAAAGCTACACCTGTTCATTTTGCTTTCCATTAGCATGGATTATCTTTTTCCATCCTTTCACTTTCAGTCTGCATGTATTTTTTTGGTGAGGTGTATTTCTTGTAGGCCATGAATAGGTGGGTCTTCTTTTTTAATCCATTCAGCCAGTCTTTACCTTCTTTTTATTTTTTTGACAGGCAGAGTGGACAGTAGAGGGAGACAGAGAGAAAGGTCTTTCTTTTTGCTGTTGGTTCACCCTCCAATGGCCGCCGCAGTAGGCGCGCTGCGGCCGGCGCACCGCGCTGTTCTGATGGCAGGAGCCAGGTGCTTCTCCTGGTCTCCCATGGGGTGCAGGGCCCAAGCACTTGGGCCATCCTCCACTGCACTCCCTGGCCACAGCAGAGAGCTGGCCTGGAAGAGGGGCAACCGGGACAGGATCGGTGCCCCGACCAGGACTAGAACCCGGTGTGCCGATGCCGCAAGGTGGAGGATTAGCCTATTAAGCCACGGCACCGGCCTTTTACCTTCTAATTGGAGAATTTAGGCCATTTACATTCAAGGTGACTATTGATATGTAATGACTTTACACTGCCATTTCTCCATACATATTCTTAATGTTTGATTTGGATTTCCTTAGAATTTTTATTAGGAGATTTTTCTTGTTTCCCAGTCTTTCATGATGATAATTATCTCTTTGTGATTTTGTGTGTAGCACATTCTTAAGCATCATTTGCAAGGCTGGATGGGTGGTAATGAATTCTTTCAATTTCTGTTTGTATGGAAGGTCATTATTTCACCTTCATTCATAAATGAGAGCTTTACAGGGTACAGTATTCTGAGTTCACAGGTTTTTTTTTTTCCTTTAAATCTTACACTATATCTCTCTATTCTCTCCTATCCTGCAGCCTTTCTGAGTAAAAGTCCTCTGTAAGTCTACTTCGGGAATATCTTAAAGTAATCTGGTATTTTTCTCTTGCATTATTTAGAATCTTTTCTTGATCTTTTTCTGTTGAATGCTTGACTAAAATGTGTCATGGTGAAGATATTTTTTGATCATGTCCATTAGGAGTTCTATCTATCTTGTATACTTGGACACCCCTTTCTCTTTGCAAATTAGAGTTGTTTTCTGTAATCATTTCACTGAATAGGTCTTCTAATTCATTCTCTCTTTCCACACCTTCAGGAACTCCTATGACCCATATACTGGGTCATTTGATAATTGCCCATAAACCTCAAACACTGTTTATAATTTTTCTAATTTCTTCTTTATTTTTTTGGCCTGAGAAACTTACAATGATTTGTTTTCTAGCTCAGATATAATTCCTTTGCCTAACCAAATCTGTTGTTAAGGTTTTCCATTATGTTTTTATTAAACATATTGAAATCTTCATTTCTAATATTTCAGCTTGATTTATCTTCAAAATTTCAATCTCATGGGAGAATTTTTCTTCTGTGTCATGTATGGATTTACTTAACTTGTACATTTGCTTCTCATTGCTTCTGAGTAATCCTGATTAATCTTTTGAATTCTGTTTCTGGCATTTCATCAACCTCTTCATCTTCACATTCTGATATTGAAGTGTTGTTTTTTGTCTTACAGGGAGTCATGTTTTCGTCTTTATTATTATTTCTTGAATTTCTGCATTTATTTTAGGCATTTGTGGTAATACTTATTGGTCTTCTCCTCTGAAGGATTTTATCTTTTAACTATGCTTCTATGGCTTAGTGGAGTTTCTTCTCTTTCAGTGAATACCCAAAGATTTTGTGTTGGTCAGTGCTCCAAGGTGGGGCCAGTATTCATGGTGACACCCAATTTGGCTGTGGTTGATCTCCTCTATTGTCAGCACGGAAAAGCACCTGACCACCTCTGTTGCCTAATCACACACCCTCACCTCCTTTCTTTCTACATAATCAATACCCTGTGTTAGTCCACAATGAGTAAAACACTCACCCGCACTGCCACATGAACCACACAAATGAACCCCACTACAACAACCCATCCCAGATAATCAGGGAGCTCTAAGTCTTTAGTGCCACACTCAGTGATTGTTCAGAGACCCAGTTATGTCCTTAACCCTATTGTGCAATCACAGAGTTTCCATAGTCTCAGCACACAGGGATCCCATATTTATAGGGTACAGAGGATTCACTCTAAACAGCTAGCCTGTCCCATCCATGGAGAGGCAGTGATGTTCCCAAAGCCAGGTAGCTTTGGCTCTACCTGGCAGTTTGAGCCCTGTAGCCTGTAATATGTTGAGAAGCTGGGAGCACCTCACAGTCCTACAGAGGTGCACATCCTCCTGTCAATCCTCCTAGCCAAATTCAACATCAGTGAAGAACATGGAATTTTCCCTCTGATAAAATCCCTGGATCATATTCATCAGATTTATGGTGAAGCTTGGGTGGAAAAACAGTGAAGTCCTAACAAAAAGTTGATAGGGACAATGCCCCTAAGGAAATAAACAGCAGAAGAACCACTACAGCGCTATGCAAAACATTCTCTCCCTCATTTTATTCCAACCTACGTTCCTAAATATGATGCTGTCCACTAGAAAGAAGGTATGGATTCTAAAAGTGATTTAAAGGCCCAAGACGAGGTTGTAAATTTTATGCCAAATAGACCTCTCTAGACCACACATTGAAGGTCACCACTTACTGTGCCTGTTTATCGAACTTACTCTCACAAGGATATCAAAGACCTTTGGTTAGAGATAACTTCCCCAGTTCTGTTATGATTTTGTCTGGATGTGCTTGAAGTAAAAAAGAAACAAATATGGAAAGTAACTTATTTGTCATATTATACATTTACTTTTTTAGGTTTATGATTTACCCGAAAGGCAGAGTGAGGAAGAGAAGAAGAGGGAGGGATTGATAAGACTGATCTTTCATCCACTGATTCACTCCTCAAATGGCTACAGCATCTAGATTTGGGGCAGGATGAAGGCAGGAGCCAGTAACTCCATCTGGATCTCACCCATGAGTGGGAGGGGCCCATGAAGTTAGATCATCACCAGACACTTCTCAGTTACATTATCAGATAACTGTACTGGAAGCAGAACAATTTGGGCTTCAAATCAGCACTCTGATATGGGCTGATGGTTTTGCAAGTGATATCTTAAACTACTGTGCCACAACGTTGACTCCTACATTTACTTTTTTAATAAGAAAGAAGGTTTGAAGATGAGCTAACTACATAGTGAAAGTTTGTAGCACCACAACATTTCTCAATAACACAATATTAAGTAGAAGTAATTCTACTGTGTCTGATATGACAATCAAGAGCTTTTTACAAGCCTATTTGAAAACTGCATGTCTATTTCCATTTTGAAATGGAAATTTCATCTCCTTGGTGTTAGGCACTATGACTCCAAAGCCAATAAGGAATATACTGGAAACTGGGAGAATAAAACAAATCGAAGTTAAAACTAATTGCTTTAAGGAGAGTGTGAAAATGAAAATACATTAGCATACCCTTTGATCAAAGAGAAGCAAACTATTTGGGTTTTCTGACTCATAAACTAGAATACTAAAAATCATACCGAGACCTGTCAATGAGAATTAATTAAATACTAGCAAATATTTACTTTATGCAGGATGCAAGCTAAACATTTTAAATGCATCATGTATTCCACCTCCACAACAATCCTGCTAGGTAAGTACATGTATTTCCCTGTTGAGGTCAACAGACTAGTCAAGTAATAAGTCTTCCCCAAGTCACACAGATAGAATATTGCAGGGCTGAATTTAGCAAATGGATCTCTTCAAGTCTGCAACCCAGTACACAAAACAGTGTAAGGTCCAAACAAGTTACCCATAAGCAGTATCAGTGTTATTTAAATACTTTATCTGTTTTCTAAGTCAGTGTGGCAGAGCATATGAGGGGTCTTCAAAATGTTCATAGAAAATATCTGTTATGAAACTATGCATGGACTTCTTAAAAGTTGCACCAAAACAAACTCATAGTGATTTGTTATAACATGTCTGAACAGGATCTACTACGAGGTAGTAAGAAGGAGAAGACATCAGTTTGAAAAGAACAACATGAATTCTGATAAAATCGAATCAAGAATATTTGTCAGATTTATGGTGAAGTTTGGGTGGAAAAACAGTGTAGTCCTTACAAAAAGTCGATAGAGACAATGGCCCCAAGGAAACAAACAGCTTACAAACAGATGATTCATTTTAAGAAGGGATGTTAAAGATGAAGCCCACAGCAGCAGTCATCCACAATAATTTGCAAGAAAAAAAATGAATTTTATCTGTAACCTACTGAAGAAGACTGATGATTAGCAGAAAATATGGCCAACACCATGAACTCTCCATTGATGCAGCCTGCAGCATTCAGAGAGAAATATTAAACCGTAACTTGCTTTCCCTCCAACTATAGCACTCAGATCCACTAAAGACAACAACAGAGTTTTCAATAAAGATTTTTAAGTAAATGAGATTAAATTCTGAAACATTTATTTGAAAAAATGTGATATGAGATGAAACAAGTCTTTACTAGCACAATCCTGAAGACAAAGGACAACCAAAATAATGGCGATCAAGAGGTAGAACTGGTCCAGCCAAAGCAAGAGTAAAGCAGTGAAAAGTTCACAATAACAGTTTCTCAAGGTATTTTTCTCATCTACTTTCTTGAAGGCCAAAGAACAGTAACAACTGCTTAATGTGAGAGGACTTTGAGAAAGTTAGCAAAAGGCTGAATAGAAAAATGCTAAAGAAGCTCTACCAGAGAGTCCTTCTCCACAATAATACTCTGCTCATCCCTTTCTTCAAAGGTGCATTAACTGTGTAAGCATTTCCATGATTAGATAGTTAGGCATCTAGCTTACAGTCTTAAAATGGATTCTTCTGCAGTTTTGTTTTCATTATTGTAGTTGCTGTCCCTTGATCTTAAAAACTTGTAAAGTCACCCACTGTTGGTGGGAATGCAAACTGGTCAAGCCACTATAGAAGTCAGTATGGAGATTCCTCAGAAACCTGAATATAACCCTACCATACAACCCAGCCATCCCACTCCTTGGAATTTACCCAAAGGAAATTAAATTGGCAAACAAAAAAGCTGCCTGCACCTTAATGTTTATTGCAGCTCAATTCACAATAGCTAAGACCTATAATCAACCCAAATGCCCATCAGCAGTAGACTGGATAAAGAAATTATGGGACACATACTCTATAGAATACTATATAGCAGTCAAAAACAATGAAATCTGGTCATTTGCAACAAAATGGAGGAATCTGGAACACATCATGCTGAGTGAAATCAGCCAGTCCCAAAGGGACAAATATCATATGTTCTCCCAGATTAGTGACAACTAACCAAGCACAAAAAAGGAAACCTGTTCAAGTGAAAGGGACACTATGAGAAACAGTGACTTGATCAGCTCTTGTCCTGACTGTTGATATAAAATTTAATACTTTATCCCCTTTAGTACTTTTTTGTTCTAGTTAATACTATTGGTTGAATTCTGTAATTGACTCACAATTATTCTTAGGTGTTTAAATTTAACTGAAAAGTGACCCTGTTAAATATAAGAGTGAGAATAAGAGAAGGAGGAGATGTGCAATTTGGGACATGCTCAATTGGACTTGCCCAAATGCTGGAGTTAGAAATGTGCCAGGGGATTCCAATATAATCCCATCAAGGTTGCATGTACCAATGCCATCTCACTAGTCCAAGTGATCAATTTCAGTTCACAATTGATCACACCGATAGGTCTAAGAGTCAACGGGATCACACAAACAAGACTAGTGTCTGCTAATACTAACTGATAGAATCAAAAAGGGAGACAACGATCCAACATGGGAAGGGGGAGACACAGCAGACTCATAGAATGGCAGATGTCCTAAACAGCACTCTGGCCTCAGAATCAGCCCTTAAGGCATTTGGATCTGGCTGAAGAGCACATGAGAGTATTTTAGGCATGGAAAGCCAAGATACTCTGGCAAAAAAAAAAAGAAAACCTAAATGAAAGATCTCTGCAAGTGAGATCCCAGTAGAAACAATGGGCCATCAAAGAAGGAGGTACCTTTCTGTGGAGAGAGGAGAGAACTTCCACTTTGACTATGACCTTGTTGAAATAAGATCGAAGTTGGCAAACTCAAAAGGCTTCCATAGCCTTGGCAACTCATGACTAGAGCCTAGAGTGATTACTGACACCATAAACAAGAGTATCAATTGTTAACTCAACAACAGGAGTCACTGCGTACTTACTCCTCATGTGGGATATCTGTCCTTAATGTGTTGTCCAATGTGAATTAATGCTATAACTAGTACTCAAACAGTATTTTTACTTTATGTTCTGTGTGGGTGCAAACTGATGAAAACTTTACTTAATATATACTAAATTGATCTTCTGTATATAAAGATAATTGAAAATGAATCTTAATGTGAATGGAATGGGAGAGGGAGTGAGAGATGGGAGGGGTGCGGGTGGGAGGGAAATTATGGGGGGGGAGCCATTATAATCCATAAACTATACTTTAGAAATTTATATTTACTAAATAAAAGGTTAAAAAAAAAACTTGTAGTCATCTAGTTTTCTTAAGTTAGTAATAGAAAACACAGCATTTGCATGGTTAAATTACTAGCACCTTCAGTCATTTCTGGATGGACTAAATAATTGTTATCACCCATAACAGTGATGTTATCATCAATTACAAGTCTTTTTAACATGATTAAGTTTATACTGAGTAATAGTTAATGATTTTGATTATTCATCCCTTAAGGCATTCGGATCTGGCTGAAGAGCACATGAGAGCATTTTAGGCATGGAAAGCCAAGATACTCTGGAAAAAAAAAAAAAGACTTAAATGAAAAGATCTCTGCAAGTGAGATCCCAGTGGAAAGAACGGGCCATCAAAGAAGGAGGTACCTTTCTGTGGAGAGAGGAGAGAACTTCCACTTTGACTATGACCTTGTTGAAATAAGATCAGAGTTGGCAAACTCAAAAGGCTTCCATTGCCTTGGCAACTCATGAGAAGAGCCTAGAGTGACTACTGACGCCATAAACAAGAGTATCAATTGTTAACTCAACAACAGGAGTCACTGCGCACTTACTCCGCATGTAGGATCTCTGTCCTTAATGTGTTGTCCAATGTGAATTAATGCTATAACTAGTACTCAAACAGTACTTTATACTTTGTGTTTCGGTGTGAGTGCAAACTGTTGAAATCGTTACTTAATATATACTAAATCGATCTTCTGTATATAAAGATAATTGAAAATGAATCTTGATGTGAATGGAATGGGAGAGGGAGTTAGAGATGGGAGGGGTGCGGGTGGGAGGGAAGTTATGGGGGGGGGGGAAGCCACTGTAACCCAAAAGCTGTACTTTGAAAATTTATATTTATTAAATAAAAGTTTAAAAATGATTTTGATTATTATATTGTAGTTCCACTTTCCTCAAATGTTTTGAAATCCCCTTGTAAATGTGTGTATACCCTGAAACTGCTTGGTTATTCTGATCTTGTGGGTTCTGATGTCTCTACATACACATCCTCAGAATACTTTCTTTTTTTTTATTGACAGGCAGAGTTAGACAGTGAGAGAGAGAGACAGAGAGAGACAGAGAGAGACAGAGAGAAAGGTCTTCTTTCTGTTAGTTCACGCCCCAAGTGGCCGCTACAGCCGGCGTGCTGTGCTGATCTGAAACTAGGTGCCATGTGCTTCCTCCTGGTCTCCCATGTGGGTGCAGGGCCCAAGCACTTGGGCCATCCTCCACTGCCTTCCCGGGCCATAGCAGAGAGCTGGACTGGAAGAGGAGCAACCGGGATAATATTCCAGTGAATTTATATTCCATATTTTGTTGATATGTTAATCTACCGACAGATATCTGAGTTGCTTTTGTCTTTTAGCTGCTGTTCATGATATGGAGATGAACACAGGCATGCAAATATCCCTTTGAGATCAAGTTTTTAATTCTTCTACAAGTAAGAAAAACATATATTCAGAAGTGGATTTGTTGCATCATATGGTTAATTCTTTTTTTCATTTTTTTAGTACTCACCATAGTGTTCTCTGTATCAGCTACAACATTTTACATTTCTTTTTTCTTTTTTTTTTTTTTCTTTTGACAGGCAGAGTGGACAGTGAGAGAGAAAGAGAGAAAGGTCTTCCTTTGCTGTTGGTTCACCCTCCAATGGCCGCCGTGGCCAGCGCGCTGCGGCCGGCGCACTGTGCTGATCTGAAGGCAGGAGCCAGGTGCTTCTCCTGGTCTCCCATGGGGTGCAGGGCCCAAGCACTTGGGCCATCCTCCACCACACTCCCTGGCCACAGCAGAGGCCACAGCAGAGAGCTGGCCTGGAAGAGGGGCAACCAGGATAGAATCCGACACCCTGACTGGGACTAGAACCCGGTGTACTGGCACCGCTAGGCAGAGGATTAGCCTGTTGAGCCACGACGCCAGCTGAACATTTTACATTCCTACCAGCAATGCACAAATGTTTCAGTTTCTCCAAATAAGATTTTCCTTTTTTGGGGGGGAGGGGGATAGGGGAATCAGAAATAGCCACTGGATATGATACAGTATTTCATTATGATTTTGTTGCCTTCTCTCATGATTAGTGATGTTTAGTATTCTTTCATGTCCTTATCAGCCATTTGTATTTCTTTGGAGAAATGCCTGTTAATGTAAGTTATGCTATAATGAGTATCATTGTCATGAACTTTTTTTCAGAGATGTAAATCTTTCTACATACTACATTATAAGAAAGACTATTGATGCATGAAAAGAAGGTAGATTTTGTTAGTTTGCTATACCATATGATCCTTAGACATTTTGTCACATATCTGTTTTCTCATTCTTTCGACTACAATTTGAAGATAAATTTATTTCTGTGCAGGAAAGTTTTAAAATTCATGCATAGGAGGAGCCTTCAAAGACTCATGAAAGAAGAGAGAGAGTGAGAACAAGAGAGAGAGACAGAGACAGAGGCAGAGATAGAGAGAGAGATAAGGGGAGGATAGAAGGGAAGTATCATATTCTTAGAATTCTATCTATGAGGCCGGCGCCATGGCTCAACAGGCTAATCCTCTGCCTAGCGGCGCCGGCACACTGGATTCTAGTCCCAGTCGGGGTACCGGATTCTGTCCCGGTTGCCCCTCTTCCAGGCCAGCTCTCTGCTGTGGCCTCTGCTGTGGCCAGGGAGTGCAGTGGGAGCACGGCCCAAGTGCTTGGGCCCTGCACCCCATGGGAGACCAGGAGAAGCACCTGGCTCCTGCCTTCGGATCAGCGCAGTGCGCCGGCTGCAGCACGCTGGCCGCGGCGGCCATTGGAGGGTGAACCAACAGCAAAGGAAGACCTTTCTCTCTGTCTCTCTCTCTCACTGTCCACTCTGCCTGTACTAAACTGATCTTCTGTATATAAAGAGAATTGAAAATGAATCTTGATTTGAATGGCAGGGGAGAGAGAGCGGGAAAGGGGAGGGTTGCAGGTGGGAGGGAATTTATGGGAGGGGGGAAGCCATTGTAACCCATAAGCTGTACTTTGGAAATTTATATTCATTAAATAAAAGTTTAATAAATTTAAAAAAAATAAAAATAAAAAAAACTGTATCTATGAACTACATTGAATCTGTTCTTTTTGTATTAATATCACATTAGCGTGAGAATAGGTGAGAATTCAATTCATGCTGCTGTGACCCTGAGAATATATTAATAAATTCCATAAAAATACAAAAGATCGTGTTTTATAAAAAAATAGTTCATGAAAATATGTATTAGAAAAAAGCTTTGCATAGGTTTCACACATGTTTTGCATAAATCTAGCTTTTAATTCCATTCTCATAGAAGCTTTTGGAAGTTTCTTCTCATTGTTGTAGCTTTAATTTTAATGGTTATGATTATTAGAAGCTTTGTACTATTCTGCTGATGCTACATCAAGGAATGATTTATTCATTTTTAGTTCATTTTTCCTCTTGATTATTTTTCTTTAGCTTAAAAATTCATAGGACTTTTAACATTAGAAATATTAATTGTTTTAAAATGTTTTTCTTCAAGTTAAAAAGGGTTAAATTTTAACTTTACTTTCATAGAAGAATATTATGTTCATTGACTATATTTTGCCATAGCCTCCAATGTTTATATATTTAGACCAGTAAATCTTTTGTTGTGAAGTTTATTTATAACTTTTCTTACCTCCAAGATTATGACAACGTCTTTTATTTTTCTTCTACCACATGCAATGATCACAGTTAGGAGACTTGATACAAGATGGGATGGACTACATGAACACATGAGTAGCAGGAGGTAGGAATCACTATTACCATCTGACAGACTATTACCACAGCCTACAACTTAAATAAATATTAGGATCATGGGATAACTATTAATGATGTAGGACATTTAATATTATGTCTCCATGGATCCACTGATGGCAGTGATTTTCTAAAAATAAAATTCTTCAAATTGGCATTACTCACCAGTTTTATGTATAAATGTATGTATGAATGTATTCTATCAAATATATAAGATTTGATACATTCATATATAAATATTCATATTATATATTATATAATATAAATATAATTATATATTTATTATACATGAATACCTTCATGTTTCCTTGAGATTCTGAAGACATTACTTTTAAGTTATATTGCTATTTTCTGTTTAACAAACAAAAGACACAACAAAATACAATTGTATTTGAAAAAGTTCCTGGACATGGAATTCTTTTTAATTGTTGAATATTATGGCTGGGGTGAATTAAGCCTGTGATATAGAGCAGATTAAAATTATGTCTTTGCAAAAACTGGTAAAAGGAAGAGTGGAGAGAGGGAGTGAGTTGGAGGGAAGGGGAGGAGGGAAATGTGGTTGTCTTCTTGAAACTATGGAATACATGAAGTACTTGGGCCCTGCACCAGCAAGGGAGACCAGGAGGAAGCACCTGGCTCCTGGCTTCGGATCAGTGCAATGCCAGCTGTAGCAGCCATTTGGGGGGTGAACCAACAGAAGGAAGACCTTTCTCTCTGTCTCTCTCTCTCTCTCACTGTCTATAACTCTACCTGTCAAATTAAAAAATGATTTATTTTGATGCAAAACAATGTTGAAACACTTCTTTTTTCATGATACTACTTTTAATACTTCAAATTAAATGATAAGCTGTGAAATATTCCAATGGGATTTCACATAAGGTAGCAAAATTGTTACTGCTTAAACTCTATTTTCTTATTTTCATTTTACTCAAGAGATATGGAAATATATCTTACTTTAATTCCACTAATCATAGATTCTACAAATTATTTTTTAAGTTTTATTTATTTGAAAGTCAGAGATACAGAGAGAAGGAGGATGAGAAGAAGGAAAAGAAGGAGGAGGAAGAAAAGAGGAGGAGGGGAAGAAGAAGGAGAGAAAGAGAAAGAGAGAGAGAGAGATCTTCTATCCACTGGTTCACTCCCCAAATGGCTGCAATGGCTCAGGTTGGCTAGGCCAAAGCTTGGAGTTTCTTTCAGGCCTCCCACATGATTGCAGGGGCACAAGCACGTGGGCCATTCTTTGCTGCATTTCCCAGGTGCATTAGCAGGGAACTGGATTGGAAGTGGAGACACCGGGAACCAAAACAGCACTCACATAGGATGCTGATACTGCAGGCAGAGGCTCAAACTTTTATGCTACAGCACTGGCCCCAGATTCTACAATTTAAAACAAACAAACAAAAATCTGCAACTCACAACTTAGCAATGTCAAGTTTTGTTATTTCATGAAAACAATTTTTTTGTAGAAGAAATGATGAAGTGAGGACAAAAGCCTTAGATCTATGTTAATCCCTTGTCTACAGCCCTGAGAGCAGATCCCAGTCCCTTGCATTCTTCCTCAACTAGTTCAATCCTTCCGTAATCATTAGCCCAAACCCTGTTGAGCCACACTGCCATCTTAAGAGCTCACTAAAGCCCAAACTGTCCCAAACCACACCACTATCTTAAGCATTCAGACATGAGTCCAAGCCCTCTCAACTATCTTGAGGTCAACATCAGCCCAAGCCCTCTCACCTATGTTATGCTATATAAGTCCCTAGACTGTATGAGAACATGGTCTCTCTGCCATGTACTTGCTGGAACTGAACCCCTTTCTGGTTTATCTCTGAATAAACTTGTTTTGGTTATGAGTTTGTCATCTGTCTCCTCTTTGTCTTGCTCTTATAATCTTACATATGTTGTCCCCAGGTGAGGAAGGGTGAGAGAGATAAGCCCACACAGCATGACACCTCGGAAGCTCAAATGGCCTGTAAGTATTCATTGATAAACTTGTTTTCAACAGAGCTTCCACCCGGCCAGGGGCGTATACCAACCTGCCCTATGCTAAGACCTCCAATAACCTCTGGATGAGGATTATGACTCTCCCATCCTCTGAATTTTCCTTTCCTCTCCGTGCCAAACTAGGGGTGAGGACCACAAGTTGACCATTGATGGTCCAGACCCACAGAACCCTTCATCTTCAGAATCACAAGCCACACTGTTCCTGCATGGGTGTATTACCATCAAAGATATCTCATATTCTAATCTTTCTGTTCTCACAGAACTCCAGCTGGAAATCTCTGGCAAGATCTCTCCCCCACATGCAACCTCGAACTTGATTCCCAACCCTACAGACTGGGAAGAAGTTGGCCTCCATCTCCCCAAAGTACCTGGTCTAGACCTTGTTAGCCATTGCCCCTTCCCTAGAAGGGCCTAGGGTCTTCAGCTGGTTCCCCTTCCCTTGGAACAAGGGAGAAAACTTTGAAAGGTTTAGGGTGTACACCCCTGCACGATTTGGGCTGGGGTTGCCTGGTCTAAACATGAGGATTCTGGCTCTCTTCACTGTGAGAAGATTCTCGGTTGATTGTGGCAGCTCCTCCACCAGGGACACCTTGGTGCAGGCTGTCCCCAACCATCAGACCTTATTCTGCCTGTTTCAAGGGGTTCCAAAATTTCTTTCATCACCAGAATTCAGTACTTTTGATTTCCAAATTCTTCCCAAACTTGACAACTTCACACAGAGAAAAGGCAAAGGGTCAGAGGTCTCTAAACACCCATCAAACCTTCCACTCTCCTTGCCCACCCTCTTCCTCTTTTTTCCAAGACAATGCTGCTGCGTTCAGCCTTGCCTTCCTGCTTCTGTCTGCTGCAGACCCAGCTCAGAGCCCCTCTGCCAGCAGCTGACTCCTCTGGGGGACAAGGCAATGGCTCTCCACTCCCCCCCAACCAGGTTTTCTTCCCCCCACCAGCTGCAGCTGCCCCCTCTTCCATCACTCCTTGCAATCCCTATACCCTGACCTGGCTCAGTTTCTCCCAACAGAAGAGAAATCCTCCATCAAACCACATTCCCTCTTCTCAGCTGCAGTCTTTGAGGGCAAACAAACAAACAACAAACCACATCACTGTTTCAAGTTTTTTTTTTTTTCTTTCTTTGATTTATGCATGTTAACTCCACTCCTTTGCCTGGTTTGGGAGAAGATAAACATCATCTTTAAGCCCAGGGCAGTGACTTTCAGGATTCTCCCTGGCAATGACTATCTCTCTCCCTCTATAAAATTCAAATCTTTGATGATTTGCTTTAAACTTATTTTTAAAGGGTTATTTAAAAATACAAATACAAACAGGAACAAGTAATTAAAAAAAGAGCTATAAATATGAAAACATTTTCCTGGTGAGGAAGGGTAAGAAGAAAAGTGAATATTTTGAATAATGAAAGAGTAATTGCTGGGCCTGCACCATTGCATAGCAGGTAAAGCCAATGCCTGCAGTGCCAGAATCCCACATGGGTGACAGTTGGAGTCTCGGCTTCTTCATTTCTGATCCAGCTCTCTGCTATGGTCTGAGAAAGCAGTAGAAGATGGCCCAAGTTCTTGGGCCCCTGGTACCCCCATAGAAGACCCAGAAGAAGCTTTTGGCTTCATAATGGCACAGCTGCAGCCATTGTGGCCATCTGGGAAATGAACCAATGGATGAAACACCTTTCTCTCTCTCTCTCAAATAAATATTTTGAAAAGGATATATCTCTCATTTTGTAGAGATAATAACTAACTAGGGTATTTGAATTATGGTAAATGTACTGTCAAAATGTGAAATGGTACTGAAATTTAATTTATGATAATATAAAATGTAGTGACACAAATGTCCAAAGAGTTACAAAAATGTAATGACATTGTTGTGTTGCTATCAGTCATAATTGCTATCTTAATGAAAAAGGCCCAGAGGCTTAAAAAGAATCGATGTTTATAAAATCCTACATGTGTTTTCTAAAATATTTTGTGAAGTTAACAAGTGCTTCTTCTTGTCGGTTAATGAGTTTTATAATTTTAACCATGGCTGTTTGCCATCTCTTGTCATCCATAGTTTTGTATTCTTCTCTAAAAACACAGATTTATGAAAAATATTCCAACATATATTATTAAATGCAGGTTTTCTGACAACTTTAAAATCAATGGACTAGATATGAGGTTCTAAAACTATGAAAAAAAAGTAAAATCAAACTGCTCATGGTGATTTAAAACACTTTTGCTCTTTCTTTAAATATTTCCTCTTCTAGATTCCAAAGGACTCTTTTCCAAGACTTCTGTTATACGCAGCACTTTGGGACAGCCCTGCAAACAGATACAGCTAAGTTTAACAATGAACTACAGGTATGTTTGCCTTGGGATCACTTCTAAAACTTCATTTTTTCTTAAGTTGGATTAAAAGGGTTATTAACATTGACTTATGGTCATCAAATACTTATCAATTGGTGACCAATTCAACAATCAGGTCAATCCTGACATCATAATGAGGGCCAAATAAAAACTAACCACAAGATGATTGATCAGCAATGTGCCCCATAAAGGATTTTGATCACAAGAAAAAATAAAAATAAAAACGGAGTCACTGATGTAACCTCCAACAAAATTGAATAAGAAAAGAGGTTATAAAAGAGAGTTCTTGGGGGCCAGCACTGTGGTGTAGCAGATAAAGCCGTCGTCTGCAGTCCAGGCATCCCTTATGGGCAACCATTTGAGTCCCAGATGCTCCACTTCCGATCAAGTTCTCTGCTATGGCCTGGGAAACCAGTCCTTGGGCCCCTGCACCCACATGGGAAACCTAGAGGAAGTTCCTGGTTCCTGGCTTCAGATTGGCACAGCACTGGCTGTTGTGGCCATCTGGGAGTGAACCAGCTGATGGAAGTCTCTCTCTCTCTCTCTCTCTCTCTCTCTCTCTCTCTCTCTCTCTCTCTCTGCCTCTGCTTCTCAGTAACTGCCTTTCAGTCAAATAAAATAAATCTTTTTTTTTTAAAAAGAGCTCTTTTGCATGGTTGCCTGTTAACTACTTTATTGTATATTCAAAAAAAAGTCAAACCAAAAAGGGATATTTAACAACAACAAAAAAAGTTCCCAAAAGAGACATAGATGTAATTGGAGATGGGTTACACAAACACAAGTTAAGCTGAACAATCCAGGCCTATACCCCACTGGCCACATATTGAGTACCAGTTAAGTCTGAAAGCCCAAAAAGGCAGGGTAAGTAATCTTGGAGGCCTGATTTTTTGCCTCATTTCTTTTCTATTCTCTTCTAGATGGAAAACTGACTCTCTATCTAAAGGACTCTCCACTGGGATGTACAGTTTGATCTCCTGACCTGATGAAATGGATGACTAACCTTTTTCTGTTAATAATGCCTGGCCATATATAAAAGATCAAAAAGCATAGCCAAAAAATGAGAGCTAAACTATAATGATTGTATAGCTAGATTTATTTTGCCATGGCATAGTACATAGGCAAAACCTCCTTTTTAAATCAAACTAAGGAAGAGATAAAGGTTTTACTAATGACTTCAAAATTTATAGACAGATTAGGTTAGGTGATCTTCATAGTCTGACAGATTGGTTAGCAGGCAGTTAGGTGGTCAGGTCAGAATGAGGAAACCTTTAAGAGGGTACAAAAAAATAGTGATTCTACCTTTCAGAATTTACAGCTTACCCTGAAAATTGAAATAAGCCACCAACTCTACCCTTCTGATGGTTTTTTGTTTTATTATGAGCAAGCTAGACAGGACAGACAAGATTACAAATTCTACCTATTGATAAGTTTTGTCTTGGCCTCCTGATTGTTAGCTTTTTTTTCAAATTTCTTTCCCCCAAAAAACTATACTTAAAAGAGTGGACGCTCACAGCTCCTTGGGTCTGCCTGTCTTAGAAACCCCCTGCTAGCTGCTGCAACAGGAATTTCTGACTTAAATAAGTCATGCTTTGTTAACTGCTTTGTCTACATGGAAATTCTTCTTCCATGTGAGACAGAGAACCAAGGTCTCCTCTCTTTGCTAACATTTTAGCAGTAACAATGTTTGATCTTACTTGGAAGGACACAGCCTTCTTCGTGGGCAATATCTTATCCACAGCAGGGGTAGGGTGGGGTGTGTGAAACATTGTCGGAACACACCTGTCACTATAGATTTCTAACTCAGACTACCAAAGATTAGGGATGGGATTGAGCACCTCCTTGGCTAACATCCTAAAATCTTCCTCTTTGGTACACTTTATGGGAGACAGGAGGAAGAAGAGCAATGCAAAGATGGGTTCCAGACCAATTAATAACAGCTTTACATAGTCATCTTCCATCAGGGAGACCCAACAGGGCCAGTCCACTCCCAAATGGCACTGTTTTTCTTTGTGAAATGTCAGGGCTTTGGGCAAACAGCTGTCCTAACAAAAAGCTAGCTTCCAAAGAACTCTGTCAGATCTGCCAAGAAGTAGGTCACTGGAAACAACTGCCCTGGGGTCGAAGGACTCCTAGGTTAGAGCCACAGATCTTTTTAGAGATGCCACTTAATCTATAGTAACTTCCTTTTCAGGCCAGTTATCTTCCCAGGCCAGCCAGGTAATGGAAGTCAATGGGGTGACATCCCCAAAGAGGTTCACATTTCCTTTATGTCTCTTCTGGTACCCCGTGTAAAGGGATAGATAGATCTGGGCTTCACATGTACCTGGCCAGCACCTAACACCACCTGAAGGCTCCATTAAGACTCTCCCTGCCTTCATAGTTGCTAATTTTAACCACTTCAGTTGCTCTTTGGAGATGGCATGTTAGACATACAAATACCTCAAGGCTAGGAGACCTCAGCAGTCTGGTCTCTTTACCAGCCCCTTTGTTTGAAAACTTTCCCTCTTTTTAGGTGAAGAGTGCTGCTCCTACACCAATAAATCTGGTGTGATAAGAGATTCAATGAATAAAGAAGTGTGCTAACAAAAAAATTTTCCCCAAATAGCCCCACCTCATTTGGACCATCTTTTCCACCATGGAAAATATCTGTACTATGTGTTCTTTGTTCCTCATCATAGTGCTTCTATCCCTAGCATGTATTATTAACAGATTTCAAAGTTCTAACAGGAACCAGTGACCACTATCAACTGAGCCACCACACAGGAACATTTTAAGCTTGCTCTTGTACAGAAGATCCACCAACTTGGATCCTGGGAACAGGGTGTCTGCCCAGACAAGCCAGTTGAGAGGGGATTTCATGTTGCTATGCTGCAGATACAATGGGAGGGAGAGCTTAGTGAATTGCTTTTGGAGTTCCACATGGGGATTCTCCATGATAGCAGGTGACCAATTGCCCAGAGGTGGAGAGGGGGCTGGGAGGGGAACAATGCAGTGCATCTCTCTCCCTCCCACACCCCCTGCCTCCCTGCTATAGTAGAGACCTGCAGTCAGCTGTGGGAGAGCTGATTCCATTTTTGGACACAGGCAGGTGGTAGCCACCCCAGCTCATATGTGTGCACCCAGCAATAGCCTGCGTCACCCCCCCCCCACCCCATTCTTGAGGCCACAGCAATTCAGAAGAAGCAGAGGGGGAGAACCTCTACCACATCACTTTGGGAATTTACCCCAAGGAAATGAAATCAGCATATGAAAGTGTTATCTGTACCTGCATGTTTACTGTAGCTCACTTCACAATAGTTAAGACATGGAATCAACTCACATGCTCATCAACTAATGATTGGATAAACAAAGTATGGGATATGTACCCAATGTTATACTAGAGAGCAGTAAAAAAACAAAAACAAACAAGCAAAAAAAAAAAAACAAACAAACAAACCTATGGAGTCTGGTCATTTGCACCAAAATGAATGCAACTGGAAAACAGAATGCTTAGTGAAATAAGCCAGTCCCAAAGGGACAAATACCATACGTTCTCTGTGACCTATGATAACTAAAAGAGCACCTAAATGCAATCTGTTGAAGTGAAATTGACACTTTGAGAAGCAATGAGTTTGAAGAGCCTTTGTCTTGACTATTGAAAAACAGATTTTTTTACACTATCTGTTGAATGCTTTATTCAGCATAGAGATAACCATGTGTATAAAATTAATTGAAAACAGATCTTAGTAGAAAATAAGAGTGAAATAAGAGAGGGAGGAGGAAAGGGAGTGGGTGTGTGGGTGGGAGTGTGGGCATGGTTGGAAGAATCATCATGTTCCTAAAGTTGTAATTGTGAAATATGTGGAATTTGTAACTACAAAACTGTATAGTTCTACATACATTCCTATGGACTTACTTCTAAGCATATAGTTTAAAAACTTGCCATAGGACCCGAATCCCTTTAAAACGGGTGGTAAAACAGCATTTTAAGTGGCAAAGTGATCATATGGATTAGATTAAGAGTTAAAGTGATCATATAAATAGGATTAAGTGTTTGGTAATAATAACAGATAGAATGGGAAGAAGTCCACACAACAGACTCATAGAATGACAATAGCTTTAAAGAGCACTAAATAAGTGGTTAAGTCATTCCGGTCTGGCTGAAAAGCCCATGAGAGCATTTCAAGCATGGAAATCCAAAACACTGTGGCAAAAAGTGTCCTACACTAAGGACCTCTATGGGTTAGAGTGCAAAGAAGTGATCCTTAAAGAAGGATGTACTTTTCTCTGAAGGGAGGAGAGAACCTTTAGTTTTCTTCTGGCCTTATCTAAATACCGAAGGAGTTTGTGGATCAAAAGGTTTCCATAGCCTAGGCAGCGTATGTCAAGAGCCTTGGGTGATCAATGATGTCATTCATAAGAGTGTTAATTGTTAAATTAACAACAGGAGTCACTGTGCACTAACTTCCCATGCAGGACCTCTGACCTCAAAGAGTTGGATTATGAGACTTAATATTAAAACTTGTTCTCAAATCTAAATTTACTCACTGGACACCTTTTAAGTGCCAGAGACTTAAAGACTTAGTAATGTAAATAACAAAATCTCCAACATCTTGAAATATATAGTGTAGTTTATGAACAGTTAACTGAAATTTTTAAATACTACATTTAATATTCCTTGTTCTAGTTTGTTCAATTTCCATTGCTCACTCCTTTCAGCCTTTTTGTGTTCAGAGGCTGGAAAGTTAAAAACTATATTTAACAATTTCTCTTGAAATTAAGATTTGAATATTATTTAGACTCCTCCTATCTGTTGCACATGTAAGTATGAGACTCAGAACTGGGTTACTGGAGAGAAAAGAATGTCAGAATTCAGTTTTCAGGAGGGGATAACTGCAGAGGCAATATTTTTCTGGAAGCAAAAGACATCTTCTCTATTATTACTATTACTTCTATTGTTACTATTATTATCATATTACTAATATTCTCTATTATTACTATTATTTCAGTGGGTCTTGGTTCACTATATGCTTTGGAGGTCATTTCTTAAATATTAGAGAATTTGTGTCCTCTACCCTACTCATGCTCAATCTAATTATATTGTCTAATATTATTTCTTTTTGAACAAATTACCTGTAGCAGATTTGGTAATCTAAAACTGACAACACTGAGGTCTTGTCTTAAGGGATAATGAGAGAGAATTACTGGTAGTGAAGGAACCTCACATCCCATACCACACAGTAAGAATTTTAATGAAGGTAATAAAAGTAGTATAAAATATTTAAGGGAATCCAAATGCCATATTGGAATAAGACAAAGTGAAACATCATTGAGAAATAAAAAAAAGTACTAAGACCCTCCTTCCAAAGTGGCCCTGTGGATTAAAAAAACAAACAAACAAACAAACAAACAAACAAAAAACAGTCTTAATAGTGACTTTAGCAAGTTGGTAGAATTGGGGCTTTTTATTATCATTCCCCTGTAGAACCACCATTTTTGATTATCCACTCAAAGAAAATACTACTTTTGTAAGGCTGTTATCATACCCAACAAACCATTTGAACAAAGAAATATCAGATTAGAAGTGAAACTAAAGAAGTTTCACTTTATTAATGTCATGTCTCCTCAAATATGCACATCTCAATGCCAGGAGATCCCCTTGGATAGTGATTTCTCTCATGGAAGAAAGTGAAAGGAAGCTGAATATGAGGCTCACTTTTCTCTTGTCCCAACACAAATTTTAGCTGGCCTTGCTAAATGTTTGGGAGAGGGTGGGTGCAGAAAACAGAACATGCTAACTGCTCTAAAAATTCTTAAAGAAACATTTCCATGATATCCACTGGCCATTAGGCACTGCAAATACTCCAATTACCTCATCCATCCCCCTCACATTAACTCTCTTGAAGTGGTTTCATAGTGAATAGAAATGTCTCACACAAGCAGCCAGCTCAACTATGGAGATTGGAAGAGAGCACATGTATTTGTATATTTTGGGAAACTGTTCTAGGCAGAATAAACTAGGACACACTTGGCACTTAGTCTTTGCAGGATATAGGAAATACAATCTTTTGTTTTTAAGGATTTATTTTATTTGCTTGAAAGACATAGTTACAAACAGAGAGGTCTTCCATCTGCTGGTTCACTCCCCAAATGGCTGTAGCAGCAGAGGTAAGATGATCTGAAGCCAGGAGCTTCTTCCAGGTCTTCCCATGTAGATGCAGGGGCCCAAAGACTTGGGCCATCCTCTGCTGCTTTCCCAGGCACATTAGCAAGGAGCTGGATCAAAAGTGGAGCAGCTGATACTTGAATCACTACCCATATGGGATGCTGGCACTGCAAGCCAGGGCTTTAAGACACTTCACCACTATGCTGGCCCCAAGGAATACAGTCTTAAGAATTATAATGTTAGAGGGAACAAGAAATATGGACATATTTATCCATATAAATGTTCTAAGAAAGCCTCAAGCTTCCTAGTTGGGCTGTTTGGTGAAGGTATTTCTCTCTTAAATACACTCAATTAAGAGTTAAAGGGAGAGTTACTCTCCAAAAAATGAAGACAAAGGCAAGGCCTCGAGGAATCCAAGAAAATCAAGGCAGTATGACACCACTGAAGGAAAACTCTAATCCAGTAATAAGCCATAAGGAATTGGTGACATAGGAATTGCTGGAAAAAGGTTTCAAAATAATTGTTTTGAAAAATTTAGTGATAGGAGAACACAAATAACAGAAATCAGAAAAAGGCAATATATTAATAAAATGTAAATGTTCCATATAGAGATAGAAATCATAAACAGGAATCAAACAAATTTTGGAGCTGAAGAACACAATAAGCCAAAGAAAAAAGATAAGGCACATCCATAGCCAACTTGATGAAAAGAAAAATAATCTTTGAGTTCAAAGATGAGTCAATTATATATCCAGTCTAAATAAAGAAAAAAAAAGAATGAAAATGAATAAAAATACCTACGGATTTTATAGATATCATCAAGAAAGATAATGTTTATGGCGTAGCAGTCCCAGAAAAAGAATACAAAAGGAGAGAGGCATAATATTTATTAAAAGAAATAACGGCTCAAGTCTTCCCAAATAAATGGAGAGAAATGGATGGACGTCCATATCCATGAATTTCAAGAGTCTTTAATCATGTTCAATTCACACAACACATTGTCATGTAACTCTCAAAAATCAGAGACAGATTCTTGAAAGTAGAAGAGGAAAAAGGTGCCAGGGCCTAGTGTGGTGTAACAGGTTAGGCCACTTCCTCCAATGCTGGGACCCCATATGGATCCTGGTCTGAAACCTGGCTGCTCCATTTCCCATAAGCTCTTTGCTAAGATGCCTGGGAAGGTAGCAGAAGAAGGCCTAAGTCCTTGGGCCTCTGAACTCAAGTGGGAGGCCCAGAAGAAAGCCCATGGTTCAGCCTGGCCCAGCCCCGGCTATTGCAGCCATATTGTGAACCAGTGGTTGGCAGATCTCTCTCTCTCTCTTTCTTTCAAATAAATGAAATAAATCTAAAAAACATGTTCGGTAAAGAAGCAAATCCATTCACAAAGGCAACTGATAGAGTAAGTTACTTAGGGATAAATTATCCAAGATAATAAAAGATTCATACATTGAAAACCATGAAACAGTGATGAAAGAAACCAGTGAAGATGCAAATAAATGGATAGATATCCCATGTTTATGCATTGAAATGTATAAACAAATGCATAAAATCTCTACCACTACCCAAAGTAATCTCTAGATTCAATGCAATCACTATCAAAACATCTATATTTTTCATTGAAACAGAAAAATTTTATACGGAACCACTGAAGACCTTGAAAATCTGAAGCGATCATTTTTAGTGATATACATTAATTTAATATAAATTTATGTTAGTTTTATACATATGAATGTTATATGAGCAGTCTTGGTAATAGTTTTCCTTTAAAGTCACAGAAATAAAAGAGTGCTAAATGTTGTTATGCTGTTGCTTTTTTTTTTTTTTTTATAAAAATTGCTTACTTGTGAGAAAAGGGAGAGTGAGAAAGGGGGTGGGGTTAGAGGAATGGGAAGAAGAAACTCCCTTCCACTGGAATCTAATCCTCAGATGGCAGCAACCTAGAACTCAAGACTAGGGATCTGGGAACTCAGTTTGTCTCCCAGGTGTGGGGCAGGAACCCAAATGCTTGAGTAATCACCCCTGCCTCCCATTGTCTGCTTTAACAGAAAACTGGAGTCAGGAGTTATACAGGATCCTCTGATACAGGAGGCAATTCTATTAACCAGCCTCTCGCTATTTTGATTTTCACATAACTTTGAATGCCTATTATTATTGTCTACAGAGCCATAACTTTCCATATGCTTGATTTGTTTTAGTTTTGAATTGCACAAAAATCTTTTTCTTTGTTTAGTTAATATTTATACATTTTTGGATTTCTGAGCTATAATCAAGCATATTCACATAAAGCATCAAAAAAACATAATTGTCAACCAAGCACTATGCTTTTTATGAGCAAAGGCCACCAAATAATGATTCTAAACCTAAAATAAAACTTTATTAAACTAGGTATAACAATGAAGTGACCTAATAAAATAGGGTGTGATAATTGTTATAATAAAGACATTCATAGGATGCTAGTGAGCACAGAGCAATAGCAGTTAAGTTATGCAGGATGGTAATAAAAGTCTAATGAGAACAGAAAGTTTAGATCAGAGAGCAAAGAATTCTAAACTAGAATATCAAGTAGCATGCCAATGACAAATGACATGGTGGGTTGGCCAGCGCCCCGGCTCACTAGGCTAATCCTCCACCTGCGGCGCTGGTACTCTGGGTTCTAGTCCCGGTTTGCCCGCTGGTTCTATCTCGGTTGCTCCTCTTCCAGTCCAGCTCTCTGCTGTGGCCCGGGAAAGCAGTGGAGGATGGCCCAAGTACTTGGGCTCTGCACTCACATGGGAGACCAGGAGGAAACACTTGGCTCCTGGCTTCGGATTGGCGCAGTGCACCGACCATAGCGACCATTTGGGGGAGTGAACCAACAGAAGGAAGACCTTTCTCTCTCTCTCTCTCACTGTCTAACTCTGCCTGTCAAAAAAAATAATGAAGTGTGGGTTTAGGGGTTTATGTGATACTTCACAATGAGAACAAATTTGTACAGTAACTGACATATTTGAGAGAAAATCCTTAAAGTATAAATTCAAGGAGGCAGCATTGTGGTACAGCAGATTAAACCTCCACCTGTAGCATTGTCATTCTATATGGTCACTTGTGCAGTTCCAGGCTGCACTATCTCCTATCTAGCTCCCCACTAATGCACCTGGAAAAACAGCAAAAGACAGCCCAAGTGCCTGGGCCCCTGCTACCCATGTGGGAGACCCAAATACAGTTTCAGGCTCCTGACATCAGCCTGGCCAAGCCTGCTGTGACTATTTGGAGAGTGAATCAGCAGATGAAGATCTATCTCTGGGCCGGCGCTGTGGCTCAGTAGGCTAATCCTCTGCCTGCAGCGCTGGTACTTCGGGTTCTAGTCCCAGTTGGGGCGCTGGTTCTGTCCCGGTTGCTCCTCTTCCAGTCCAGTGAAGGCAGTGGATGATGGACCAAGTGCTTGGGCCCTGCACCCTCATGGGAGACCAGGAGGAAGCACCTGGCTCTTGGCTTCAGATTGGCGCAGCATTGGGGGTGAACTAATGGAAGGAAGACCTTTCTCTCTGCTCTCTCTCTCTAACTCGGCCTGTCCAAAAAAAAAAAAAAAAAAAAAAAAAAAAATTTATGTGTCTCCCTCTTTCTCTGTAACTGTGCCTTTCAAATTAAATAGATCTTTTAACAAATATAAATTCACAAATGGTTGGTAATGAGAGCAATGAGGAAGATAAGAAAGATATGAGCAAACTATTTTTCCCCAAATCATGCTTCTTGAAGAATAGAAAGATATATTATTTATAAGGATTATTGAAAATTGCTGAATACCTTAGGTATAATTGGAATTGTCAGGTAATGTACAATATCTAAGCACTTTGAGCAAGCAGGTCAAAACTGGAGGCATTAGATTTTCTGGCTTTATGTTATACTCATATTAAAAGGATAGTAGCCGAAACAGTATGGCTTTGGCATAACAAGACACATATAGACCAATGAACTGAAGAAGAGAGCCTTCAAATAAGCCCAGAAACAAATTTATACATACATGGTCAGCTAATCTTCAACAAATTCTTAAAGAACATGCAGTGATGAAATGATAGTAAATAGTGTTTGAAAAATGGGATGCCCATGTGCAAAAATGAAGAGAAAATGGATCCTTCTACCTTATTTTATAGAAATAAAATCAAGTTAAAGTAAAAAAAACTTAAAGTAAAATTCTAAGATTATAAAACTCCTAGAATGAATCAAGTGGATTACTCTTACCAAGCTAACAGACCAGTATTGTATTCCTGGATCCTGGTTCCAGCTCTGGCCAACAGTCATCATGTACGTGAAGAAGCAGTGAATGTGATCTCTCTCTCTCTCTCTCTTTCTCTCTCTCTCTCTCTCCCTTCCTCTCTTTCCCTTCCATTTGCCTTTCCTGAATTGCTCCCTCATTCTCTCTGCAACTCAGATAAGCAGTTAAAGAAAGTATTGATGTGGAGGAAAATGAATTTTTGTACATTGTCAGTAGGAATGTAAATTAGTACAGCTACACCAGAAAAGCTAATGGAGGTATCTCAAAAATTAAAAATAGAATGTTATTTCATTTAGCAATCTTACAACTAAATATAATTCCAAAGGAAATATAATCATTATATCAGAGAGAAATCTACAAACTTATGTTCATTCAGCATTATTCAGAATATTCACAATAGTCAAGACAAGGAAGTAACCTAAGGATCCATTAACAATGAATATAGAAAATGTGATGGGTGTATTACATGCAATGGAATACTATTATCCTTTAAAGGGATAGGAATTTTGCCATTTGCATCACCACAGATAAACCCAGATGACCTCATATTGATGAAAATAGGCCAACACAGAAACACAAATGTATAGTACATGATTGACTTCACACACACTCATATTTAGAACTCAAAAAGCTTGAACTCATAGAAGCAGAGATTAGAATGCCAGTTGTCAAAAAAGTGATAGACTGGGGGAATCAAAGGATGTTGGTCAAAGTCTACAAATGTCCAGTTTTAACATCATAAGTTTGTGGCATCTAACATACAACATGGTGAAGTACAGTTAAAAAATAGAATTATTTACTTGAAATTTTCTGAGAGTACATCTTAAGCATCCTCAGATTTCCTAACACACACACACACACACACATATATGGTTACTGTGTGGTAACATATGTGTTGATCAGTTTGATGGTGATAATCTTCTTTTAAAGATTTATTTGTATGTTTGAAAGGCAGAATTACAAGGGAGTTGGAGAGAGACAGAAAGAGAGAGAGAGAGAATCTTCCATCTGTTGTTTCATTCCCCAGATGGCTGCAGTGGCTGAATCTGGGCTGTTCTCCAGGAGCCTGGAGCTTCTCTGGGTATCCCACATGAGTGCAGAGTTCCAAGCACTTGGACCATCCTCTGTTGCTTTCCCAGGTCATTAGCAGGGAGCTGGATCAGAAGTGGAACAGCTAGAACTTGAACTGGTGCTCATATGGAACACTGGCACCGCAGAGGGCAGCTTTAACCCATTTCACCACAATGCCAGCCCAGTGATAATCTTCAAACAATGTATACATATATAAAATCATCATGCTGTACACCTTGACAAGATCTATCTAATTTTATTGTTAATTTTACTTTAATAAAGCAGAAGAAAACAAAAGAAAAGGACATTAAGATTTTCTCAGATTTAAGTAGGACTTTTTGGAATTCTCAAAGAAACTTGTCAGACACAAATTTGAAAGGATGAGTCAACATATTGCACGACTTTATACCTCTCTTCTCAAGACAAATATTGGTAGAGTTCCCAGTACTACCAAGGAAAACATGATATTAAGCTTACTTTAGTGAATCCTTGATGTTCAGAGTGAATTTATACCAAGCTGTGTTTATGAAATCTCTCCTTGGCTTGTCTGTCTTCCACTTTACCGTGCTGGTGGAGCACAAATCCCCCTGGTTTACCTCTGTAGGTTCTAAAGGAATATGAGTGACTATGCATATTCATCAACTCTTACTGAGAAAATATAAGGAAAAGAGAAGACCATATTCTCTGAGTGTTCTATTAGTTTCCTAGGGTTTCAGAGTACTACAAATTCGTTGGCTTAAAACAATAGAAATGTATTGTCTTTTCTGGAGGCCAGAAATCTGAACTCAAGCTATCAGCAGGGAAGATCCATTTGAAAATGTAGAGAGGAAAGTCCTTTCTTTTTCTTTCCTCTTCTTAGCTTCTGGTGGACTACTGGTGACTTGGGGTTTATTTTGGTTTTCAGCTGGAACACACCAGTGTCTACACATGTTGTCATGTGGTATTCTCCATTGTGATTCTCTCTCCATACCTTATCCTTACTGTAACGCTTATCAAATAGGAGTAAAAACCCACCCTACCACCTCATCTTAACTCATCACATCAGCAACAACCCTATTCTCAAATATATCAACTTCTGAGGCACTGTGTGTTTGGACTTCAACAGTCCTGTTATAAGGATGCAAATTTCAATCTATAACCAATTGTCTCTGAGCCAGGCACCACATTCTCTCAACAATTATGTAAGGAAGCTTTTATAGTCATCATTTTTTTTTTTAAATTAAAGAACTAAGGCTTAAGGACTAACTTGGTCCATACTATCTTAGTAGAAGAGTGGTAGAACCAAGACTTAAACACTTACTGGCACGCAGCATTGCTTTTGTTTCATGTGATTTCATCAGGCTATTAGGCTTACCCCTGCTTTTTCAGAAAACATAAAATCACAAAACATACACATATGAACCTTGATGTAAATGGGATGGGAGAGGGAGTGGGAGATGGGAGGGTTGCAGGTTGGAGGGGGATTATGGGGGGAAAAGCCGCTATAATCCAAATGTTATACTTTGGAAATTTACATTTATTAAATAAAAGTTTAAAAAATTACAACATAAAAAAGGGTTAAATAGGAATTCTTTTTGTACAAAAGTTAGTTGTTTGTGTTTCAGACAGGACAGCAAGCATACAAAACTGAAGCATGACTGAGAATGACATTTTCTAATCCTGCCTGTGTTTCACAATGCCTAAAATATAGGATTTATACCCTATAAAGGGAAGCGATAAAAGAATTGAAAACCAAAATAGACAATCGGAAAAAAACACATACACTTATTTTAACACATCACAATGGTATCCTGAGATATGCTTAAGAAAATACCTCTGATGCCATAAAACAGATTAAATGAAAGAAGATGAGAATAAAATCAGATGAGCTACAAATATATCAAAAGTAACACACAATATACCCAGGGCAGAAAAAAATTATACATGATCCAACATCACTAAAATTTTTTTCACTGTGGACTTCAGACTCCTGTTTATAAGAAGCAAATGAAGCTCATCCATTTATACATTCAATAATACTCAGATACTTTTTGATTATTTCAGACTTTATAAGGATTAATTTAAGACTTATTCATTTGAAAGATCAATGACTTGGAGAGAGAGAGAGAGAGAGAGGGAGAGAGAGAGAGAAATCTTCATCTACTGGTTTACTCTCCAGATACCAGCAAGAGCTGGGGCTGAGCCAGACCAAAGCTGGGAGCCTGGAAATCCATCAAAGTCTCCCATGTTGGTGATGTGGATCCAAGGAATTGGACCACTGTGCTTCCCATTCTACTGCATTAGTCAGAAGCTGAATCAGAAGCAATGAACCCAAGGCTTGAAACAATGTGGTGTGCAGGCATCCCACACCAGTGTACCACAATACTTGTTCAGGATAATATACTGTAATGTTACATAAAATGATAAAAATTCTTTAAAAATAATAGGCAAACTTTTTGTTTATATTAACAGGTTAATCATGTTTTTAAAAAAACAGAAGTCACTGTGTACTTACATCCCATGTGGGATCTGTCCTTAATGTGTTGTCTAATGTGCAGTGATGCTATAACTAGTACTGAAACAGTATTTTTACACTTTGTGTTTCTGCGTGGGTACAAACTTATGAGATCTTTACTAATTATATACTGAATCGATCTTCTGTATATAAAGATAATTGGAAATAAAAAAAACCCTGGTGTTAAATTGGAAATGGCATAGAAAATTAATTTTTTTAAAAAAATATTATGTAGGATCTCTGTCTTTAATGTACTGTACACTCTTATTTAATGCTATAACTAGTACTCCAACAGTATTTTTTTTCACTTTGTGTTACTATATGGGGGCAAACTGTTGAAATCTTTACCTAATATATACTAAACTGATCTTCTGTATATAAAGAGAATTGAAAATGAATCTTGATGTGATTGGAAGGGGAGAGGGAGCGGGAAAGGGGAGGGTTGTGGGTGGGAGGGAAGTTTTGGGAGGGGGGAAGCCATTGTAACCCATAAGCTGTACTTTGGAAATTTATATTCATTAAATAAAAGTTTAATAAAAAATACTGAAAATAAAGAGAGTGAGCCCAAAAAACTGGGTAAAATCTTTGCAAACCATTTTTTTAAAAAAATCAAATATGATTCTACAAGACTTTAAGAAAAGTAACTGTCTAGCTATCTACATATTTAAAAAAAAGTATTTCTAAAAGAGAAGTTTCTGGCATAAACCCTAGTAATTTAAGATTAAATCTTTGTGTAATCTGATGGGGTTCATGCATTGCTACTGAACACACAGGGGACTGTAAGGCATGAAATGTGAAATATGGGGATTTGGAAGGTTAATGCCTTATTGAGAGACTAGATTATCACTTAACCTACCAGCAAAGAGAAGCAAGCATATGTTGCTTAATCATCCATGCCTCAAAGGGATATTAAATTTTATTGAGATACTAAATAAATCTCTAAAAAACAGAAAACTATGGCATATACATAAGTGCAAAGAATGGTTATTGTAAAAATGTCAATTCTTTCAAATTTATTTGTTCTATAAATTCCTTGTAAATCCATTCAAATCCCAGTTTTGCCATTTATAAAACCTCAGATACTGCTATAGATTATATAAGCAGGAAACTTTCCCTGGCAGCAATAAGGAATTTTATCTATACAAATATGTTAAAAAAACACTGTAGTATTGATGAAGCTATATTAAATAGATACACAACTATATACTGGGCTTTGGTAAATGAGAGAAGTGACATGGCCAGTTACTGGTGGAACGTAGACACTCTTCTTAAAGTAGACCTTTCAATGGTAGAAATACAGGGATGGCCATTTGAAGTAGCAGTTATCAACTAGTTAAAATGTCTGTGTTATAAATCAAAGTATCTGGGTTGGAGTCCAGCTTTTACTCCTGAATGCAGCTTCCCATTAATGTATATCCTGGGAAGTAGCAGTTGATGCATAAGAGGCTGGGTTCCTGCCACCTATGTAGAATTCCTGCATTGAGTTCTTGCCTCCTAGCTAAAGTCCAAGTCAAGGGCTATGGTGAGCATTTCAGGGATATTACAGGTTGAGTGGTACTTATCTCTCCAAAACATATGTAAGATGCTTAAATATTGATGTCTTAATGTTAATGGATGATGGATTAAGGGTGGAGACTTAATATTTTCCCTGAAGGATTTCCGTGCTATGGTAGCCCAACTAATCCTTACTATTGCCTGTCTTTCCTGATAAGAATGGAAATGAATATCCCTTACCTTTCTGAACACTGTATCCTGGAAGCCTGTAACTTGGTTTTGACTATACAGGTTCATAGCTAAGCGAGTTTTTATTTAACCTCAAATGAACTATAGATTTTTAAGTTAATATGGGACTTATTTAAGATCTTGAAGCTTTTGGGGATGGTCATAAGTTGTATGTGAGAAGGAAGTTTTGGGAAGACAGAGGATGGATATTCTCATTCAAGAGGTTTAATTTCTGACGTCAATTTTGTTAAAAAAAAAGATTCATTTATTTGAAAGGCAGAATGATGATGTGGGGAGTAGGAAATAAAATAAAAAGGGAGAGGGAGAGAGATCTTCCATCTTCTAGTTTACTCCTCAAATGGCCACAATCGTCATGCCTGGGCCAGACCCAAGCCAAGAGCCAAAATCCCTATCTCGGTCTCCCCCATGGCTGGTAAGGACTCAAGTACCAGAGCTATTTTCTACTACCTTTCCAGATACACATTAACAGGAAGTTAGTTGGAAAGTGAAGCACTGATACAGCACACTGATACACATGCCTTCATCACAAGCTTTGGTTTAACTCTGTATGTCACAACATTGCCCTCTGATATCTTAATTGTTAATGGGTTAAAATGTTCTATCGATGGTGTCTGAAAGGGGAGGCTGATGGCAGGTCTTTGAGGCATTTGGTATGGTCTTGGAAGGTGGTTCTTGTGAGTAAAACCCAAGAATTATGATTAATTGCATGCATCTGAAGTTAAGAAAGATAAAATAAAATGCAATTATCACAGTAAGCAAAGAAAAACTGGACAAAAATAGGGAGTGCATCTAAACCTTAGGGGACAATGCTACCACTGAAAATAAGAAACCAAATATACCTTTCAATAATTTATCATTGAATTTATGTGGGCACCAGCACTGTGGCTTAGTGTGTAACGTTATTGCCTGTAAGTCCAGCATCCAATAGGGTTACCAATTGGTATCCTGGCTGCTCCACTGCCAGTCTAACTTCCTGCTCAGGGCCTGGGTACTTGGGCCACTGCCACTCACATGAGAGAACTGGAAGAAATTTCTAGCTCCTGGCTTCAGCTTGGCTCAGCCCTGGTCATTACAGCCATCTCGAGAATCAGCAGATAGAAGATTTCTCTTTCTCTCTCTCTTTCTTTCTCTCTCTCTGTCACTTTGACATTCAAATAAATAAATATTTTTTCAGAAATTTATTTATTGGCCTAGTATTGATTAGAACTGCTATGCTGCCTGGTAGAAACATAGGGGAATCCTTTTGAATAGATGTTCAGCTCAAATGCTTCACAAATCTCAGTGGTAAAAACGCTTGCACTCAAAGAAGAAAAAATTCACCATAAATGAGGAAGGCAGAAACAAATAGAATATGAAGTTAATTTAATAAAATTATTAGATATAGACTATAAATAATGATGTGAACCAAATATTTAAAACAGAAAGCAAAAAATGAAAAGTAAATAATTTTTAAAATTCTCACTAATTTGATTTAAAGATAACCTTCTATGGCAGGTATGTAGCCTAGTGCTTAAGACATCACTCTTTTAACATGGGTTCAATATCTCCTCCCAGCTCCTATTTCTACTTTTGTGCTAATGCAGACCATGGGAGGCCCTAGTGAAAGTTTAAGTAATAAGGTCCCTGACAACCATATGATAAACATGCATTAAATTCCTAGTTCCAGCTTCAACCTCAGCTTGGGACCAACGTAGACATTTGAGTAGTGAACCAGAGGTTGGGAGCTCTCTGTTCTATGTTTCTCCCTCTTTGTCTCTGCTTCTAGAATAGATAAATTTAAACAGAAATAACAGTAAAAAATTACCAGTTTAAACTAGCTAGGATGGCTATAGCTCTTTTTAAATGAAATAACAAGTGTTAGTGAGGATGTAGGGAAATAAAAAAAAAACTTATTCACTGCTGGTAAAAAATGTAGAATGGCGTAGCTACTGTGGAAGGTACTTTCATGTTTCTTTGCAAAGCTCTACATAGAATTATACAGTTACAATTGCTTGGAAGTCAAATCTGTGTAGGGCACTTCATTAAGCTATATATTTTGGCAAGAGCTATTATAGTCTTAAGTTCAGATTCCATGGGGTAGCCAACCAAAAAAGAATTCAGCATTTCTATGCTGTAGTCTAGAAACAGAATTTCTTAGGTAATGTCAGTGTTTGCTCTTGATGCCTTCAACTGATTTCACGAGTGTTACATAAAATGCAATCTACTTCACTCAGACTCTACCAATTTTAATGTCAATCATGATAATCACATCTAAAAATACCAGAATGTTGCATTAGACTATTGGCCAAGAACCTGGACACCATAGCCTAGCCACATTGACACATAAAATTACATCAGTACTACTCTCTAGGAGAAATTTTGAATGCCATGACTTGTTGACCATCTCCTCTTATGTAGTGCTAGAAGCAGTTTGAGACTGAGCCTTGTCAGCCCAAGATACTGTCTCACTCATATTGGACACATAGCACAAATTTGAAATCAGCATCAACTGGGTTATTTTGTTGTTTATTTGTTTTCTGTAACATGATCACTAAGTGATACATCAGTTCCATGTTATTTTAAAAAGGAAACAAGACACAGACAGTGAAGTAGTCCCTGTAAGAATGTTTGAGAAGCAAGTAGGGATAGAAAGCTGGCTATTAGTAATCACAGGTAATATAAAAATGAACCATTTAATAATATGTAATATTGCTGATATGGCAATGTCTAAATGAGATAGCAAAACACTGAGGGACTGAGATATTTGGAAACAATAACATGAACTGGATTGGATAAAGTATTAGCCAAGTAAATATTTTAAGTGTCTTGTTAGCTTTGGGAGAAAAGGAATATTGGCAAGGTCATCTTCATGCATATATATATATATATATATATATACACACATATATATATGAATGAGTGCTGTGTGCATGTGATATTTTATACTCAAATTAATGCCTTAAAATGGAGGCATTTTAAGGGGTGAATAAAAGGATTGAATCTAAAATAGTTCCATAAATCTCTGATATTAATGACCTTTAGTTTTCAGAACTAGTGAGACTTAAATTTTCTCAACTTGTCAATGTCCTGAAATCCCATCAGACCGTGCCCAGGTAGATTTAGTTGAGAGGTACCTGGAAAAAGATCTATTGAATGCAAAACTATCTTTCTACTGGGATGTAAGAAATATCATGATGATGTAAAAAACTCATGGGCTGATTTTAAATTTTGTAGACTGTTAACTCATAATGTGGAGGAATTCAGTGTCAGTTGTGCACTTGAACTAGAACTGTATTCAACTGTATTATTGAAAAGTATAATAAACATAAAGAAAATTACAAGCTCTTCTACAGGGACTCAAAATTTACTAATCAATCAAAAAGTGATGTTAAATTCTGCTTCTTTTCTCAGAAAGCATCATTACCTATTAGACATACATCATAAAACATGGTATCACAAATGTTATATTTTATGCAATGTAATAAAGATTCCCATGCTGACTATAATATAGAGTGTACTCTCACATTCTTTTGAGACCTGTCCTATTTAGTTCCTTAAGATATCTGTCCGATGAATAAACAAGGCAGAAGATATATTTGGTAGGAAGTCAGTTAACAGCTCAATTACATGTGCTGGTAGTATCCTCAGGCCATCCAATCAATATTACATGAGGGCCACCCTGCTATAAGATGCCATTAACTTAATGTCTTGAAACATGTTCACCGTGTTCCACTATAAGGAGATAATATGTGATTAATTCTAAGTAATGCATAAGTCAGGTCTAACTCACTATATTCTGACTCCTCAGGCACTGCCTGTGGTAAAGAGAAAATACAAATGTTCAGCTGGCATAAAAAAATTCAACTGCATCAGGAACAGAATACAAAAATTAGGCATACGTAGGGGGTCAACGCTGTGGTGCAGCAGGTTACGTCACAGTCTGCAGCATTGACATCCGATTTAGATACCAATTCGTCTTGCCCCTCCACTTCATATCTAGCTCCCTGCTGAAGTGCCTGGGGGAGCAGCAAAGAATAGCCCACATCCTTGGACCCCTGCACCCATGTGGGAGACACAGAGGGAACTCCTGGTTCCTGGCTTTGGCCTGGTCCAGCTCCAGCCTTTGCAGCCATTTGGGGAGTGAGCCAGTGGATGAAAGACATCTCTCTCTCTCTCTCTCTCTGTATCTCCTTCTCTTTCTTGGTGACTCAGCCTTTCAAGTAAATAACTAAATTTTTAAAACTAAGGCATATATAAATGCCTTGAATTGGTTGATGAGCATTGTCATATGTTACAGACTGAACTGCAAATTGGGAAGAAAAAAAGCCTTCCAAGCCTAATAGACATTTTTGATATTTTAGAATAAAAAAAATGCTGACACCAAAATTCAGCAGAATAAATTATATTAAAAATAATATAATGGAAAATTATGTATTTATGAGTATAGATAGATAAATAGATATGATAGCATTGTTTGAAGTTGTGTTAAATAGAGCAAAATCAAAGTAACTATAGATGTTAATATGGTGTTGCATTATAAGAATTATTTTCAGACACAAAGTTGATAATTGTATGTTGTATGTATGCACATCATCCCAGGTTTGGTGTAGTAATGTAAATTTAAGTACTACATACAATATAATCATATAAGTATGTTTAATAAAACATTCATCAAAATGTTAACATTATAGGATTATAATATATGTTTATACGTGATTGAAATTTGTCTAATTTATTTAAGTGTTTTGCTTAAATGATCACATAATATTTGTATAGGAAAATTACATTGTTAGACACATTGATAGAATATTGTAAGGTGGTCTCAAAGTCAGACTACAAACTGTGGTTTTAAATTTAAGTAACCTGTTTTTAATTTTTTTTTCTGGTAATAAAGCATATCTCATTTGAGAGTATAAACATGTAATCACTGTCAAATAAAGTTCAGATAATTATCATATGTAAAGGTATATTATCTTGCTTATGAAATAAGTTTTCATTTCATCCATGCTTCACATACAGTCTTGTTATTCCTATTTATTTCAAGAAGTTGAATGAGATGAAGAGAGAAAACAGGAGGCCAGAGGTAGTAGGATGGTAATGACAAAAGCTTGGTATTATAATTCCAGGTAATTTCTTGAAACATAATTCCATGATTTAAAAAAAAAAAAAAACTAACTTTTCACTGTATTCTTTGATGGAACATTTTTCCACATAGATAGTAAAAAAAATACTGAATGACAGAAAACATATACTAGTATTAAATGAAACCTTATTATCAAAAATTGCTCTTCAATGAGATAAATGGACTTTGTGAGCTAATGGTTCTTTGTTGCTCTTCCTAATCTTCTCAATTCTAGTCCCAAAAATGGCTTTTGTAGTGCTTTGGGGGTCAACTATTCTGGCAAAAGCAAAACTAAAAACTAATTTAATAACTTCATTGATTAATGCATAGTCTTTATATTACATACACATGCCTCCATTCTCCACGACTTTGACACAGTTCTATATAATACCATTTGTTGAAAGAATGGAGCTACTATGGTGATGAGGGAGGCAGTACATTGTTGCAACCCCAAGGCACATACAGTGATTTTTTTCCTATGTGTAAAACAGATTTAAAGTCCTATAGCAAAGACTTTTTGAGTTATTTTATGAAAGACATAGAATATGAAAAAAAATATAAGTCTCTGGTCCAAGCAGATATTTCTCATACTTCATTGAGTGAAGGTCCACTTTATCTACTACTATGCAAAAGAAAAACAAAACAAAAATAAGCAAAAGATTCAAAACCACTAGGACTCTATCATCAAAGTGTAGGAGCGCAGGAATTTTACTTCACCTGCCCATAGAAAAATACACAAGGACAACAACATGATCATCCTCCTGGATCAGTTAACCTGAAAAATAGCTTTGCTGTGCCAATTAAGTTCAAATTCAAATAGGCAATTCCCTTAACCTATACTCCATTCATAATTAAACATCAGAATGTCCAAAAAGAATTTATCAAGTCCTCTTAAATTTTGATTAAATTGAACAGTTGATCTTCATTAGGGGTTCATTTCTTTTTTTTTTTTTTTAATTTTTAAAAAAAATTTTTGACAGGCAGAGTGGACAGTGAGAGAGAGAGACAGAGAGAAAGGTCTTCTTTTGCTGTTGGTTCACCCTCCAATGGCCACCGCGGCCGGCGCACCGCGCTGATCCGAAGGCAGGAGCCAGGTGCTTCTCCTGGTCTCCCATGGGGTGCAGGGCCCAAGCACTTGGGCCATCCTCCACTGCACTCCCTGGCCACAGCAGAGAGCTGGTCTGGAAGAGGGGCAACCGGGACAGAATCTGGTGCCCCGACCAGGACTAGAACCTGATGTGCTGGCGCCGCAAGGCGGAGGATTAGCCTATTGAGCTGCTGCACCTGCCAGGGGTTCATTTCTAACCCTTTGTCCTATAAGCATATTTTTTTTTCCTTAAAGATCTGTTTTCTGTTTAAAAATCAGAGTTACAGAGAGAGAAAGAGAAAGACAGAGATCTTTCATCTGCTGGTTCACTCACCAGGTGGCTGCCACTGCTGGAGCCGAACAAGGAGCCAGGAGCCAGAAGGCAGGAACCAGCCTCTTCATCCAGGTCTCCTACTTGGTTCATTTCCATTGCTTTTCCCAGTCCATTAGCAGGGAGCTGTATTGGAAGTGGAGCAGCGGGGAAATGAACTGGCACCCATATCGGATGCTGGAGTTGTAGGCAATAGCTTTTACTGCCACACAATGCCAGCCCTGGAAGTGACAGCGACAGGTTTCTAAGACAATTGTTTTCTCAAATGGATAATACTTATGATTATCTGTATAGTATTTTTATGTGGAGTACTATCTAGTGTGCATTGGCTGCAGAATAGGGGATAACACCATCTTCCATCTAAAATTGTAAGGTTAAAACTCAACTGTGCTACTAATTATATACATTTGAACAAACCTCTGAACTTTACTGCATCTCAGTTTCTCAGTGTAAAAAAGTGAGTATTTGTGTTACTGTTACTATAAAATGCTACTGAAGGGTGGACATCTGGTTAAAATGCTACTTGGGATGTCTGTACCCCTTATTAGAGTGCCGGGGTTTAAGTTCAATGTCTGCTTTCCATTCCAGTATCCTGCTCAGGCATGCCATGGGGGCAGCAGGTGATGGCTCATGATGTTGGATCCCTGACATGCATGTGGGAAAAATGGATTGAATTCCAAGTTCCTGACTTTGACCTGGACTATCTCTACCTGTGGACACATTTGAGGAGTAAACCAGCAGTTTGGAGATCTCTTTGTCTCTGCCTTTCAAATAAATTTTAAAAAAAAATTTAAAAGTGCTATTGAGATAAGTTACTAAAATTGATTTAATAAACACATATTGAACCTACTATGTGCCAAACAGCATTAGTAGGTGTTGGGGCTACACAGTTGAACCAACCAGAATGAGGTCTGTCATATAGGAAACAAACATTAAAGCAAACCAATTACATATAGGACAAACAGTATAAGTGCAGCTAGAGTTGTTGAAAGGAAATCAAAAGAAAAATGCATTAATTCTAGCATTAGGGCAAGACAGAAAGGCTTCTTCAAAGAAATGAAATTTCTGTCCAGACCTGAACAATATTTTGAGATATTGTTGCAAAGTATTGTAGGTAAAGCATGTGAAGCTGTTCAGATGGGAAGTTAGGGTGAGAAATACTTTTTTTTTTTCTTTTTTTTGACAGGCAGAGTTAGACAGTGAGAGGGAGAGACAGAGAGAAAGGTCTTCCTTCCGTCAGTTCACCCCCCAAATGGCCGCTACGGCTGGTGCGTTGTGGCGATCTGAAGCCAGGAGCCAGGTGCTTCCTCCTGGTCTCCCATGCAGGTGCAAGGCCCAAGCACTTGGGCCATCCTGCACTGCACTCCCAGGTCACAACAGAGAACTGGACTGGAAGAGGAGCAACAGGGACAGAATCTGGCACCCCAACCAGGACTAGAACCCGGGGTGCAGGCGCCACAGGCAGAGGGTTAGCCTAGGATTAGCAGTGCCGGCCGAGAAATACTTTTAAAATCAACAAGAAGTTGTTGCAAGTAAGATGTCCTATAATAGGAGAATGGAGAAACTCACTGTGGTTCACATATACACTAGATTACCATGCAATAATTTAAAGAAATAAGCTATCAAGTCACAGAAAAGACATGATTACATCTTAAGTGCATGGGTTTTTTAAACAATATTGTTTTAATGGACAAATATCAATTTAATATATTTGTCACATACAATAGGAAATTTCATCCCTCTTTATACATTGGGAAATCATCAAAATCAGGCTCATTAGTATATCCATCATCTCTACATACATAACATTTTATAGAAGGAGCATTTAAATCCACTCTTCTAACAATTTCCTAAGTTAAAGAAACCAGGCTAAAAAAGTCTACATACTAAATGACTCCAGCCATTCCACACTCTGGAAAGACAATGCAACAGAGCTAATAAATATATTAGTGCTTGTAAGCAGTTTGGGGAGAAGAGAGAGTTGAATCTGTGATACATGGAAAATTTTTTAGGATGGTGAAGCTATTCTGTTGGATACATGACACAAAACACAAATATTATTGTATGAAAATTAAAATAAAAACAAGATGATGAAGGAAATTCAGGACAGAATGAAGAATGTGAAAAAAATCTGTGTGTATTAAAAAAATATAACAACTTCTGAGAATGGGTTGGGGTAAAGACTGAAATTAAGCAACTTTGGAAATTCAAATAAACCAAGGACAAAATGCACTGTATATAAGTACAGTACTGCTGCTGCTGATGTTGTATCATCTCTTAACTGATCTGATGCTTCTAAAGATGCATGTTGGAAATGAAGAAGTAAATGGACAGCCTTGTTGGTAGCCAGGTTTCTCACAAATTTGAGAGAGGCTGAGACAGTGTGCTTGCAGAAGGGAGTGTAAGTCAACAACAGAGAGAAAAGAGAAGTGAGAGAACCAAGCAAGGTCACTGGAACTTAAACGTGGGTAGATCTCCTGGCATCAGGGGCAAAGAAAATTTATGGGCAGATGAGTAAAGTATTGTTAGATCTAGCGTTGCAACTGCAACTGGAACAGTAATTCTGGCCACTTAAGAAGTCTAACTTGAGCAAAGAACCCAAGCAGACAACAGGGGTCTGAACAGTGTGGTTACAGGATTACTTGAGGTATGCTGAGCTGTCTGAAATTACTACTGGTGATAATTGCTCATTTAAATTTGATTAGAACAGAGGCCAAGATACCTGCCTGGTGAAGACAGGTAGGGATCAAAGGCCTTACCAAGAATTTTTACCCACTGTTCCTCTAATATTCAGAGATTGCTGGTACTGATTCAGGGGCTGAATGTTCATTGCTGCACTGCAGCCCTGTGACATTTCCTGGGCCTGCAGTAGCCATAGATGGCTATAGAGGACACTCTATCCAGGGAAAAGCAGTAACCCTGCCTTTGGGAATAGGGCATCTACTGGCTTGGAAATATTCTGAGTATGTGTCCCCCATACCTGAGTTCATTCTGGGCATCAATGTTCCATAAGACCCATGACTAAAAACTACGGTAGAGTTCTGCCCGAGAGTGCACATGGTTAAATCTGTATTGAGAGGGCATGCTGTATACCTACCATTGCAGTTACACATGCCTAGGTATGCTGGGAGGTCATGAAGAAATTACTGGAACAATCCAGGAACTAGTGACAGTGAGTATCACTAGACCCACATATAGCCTATTTAATTCTACAGGGTGGCCTGTAAAAAAGCCAGATAGGACATGGTAGATGACAATGGATTACTGGGAGATGGAACCCTGCATTCAGTGGTTCCCTTGGCGAGTGATATCATGGACTGCCTCAGCCATGACCTTGGAACTTAACATTACGCTTTAGATCTAACTACTGTTTTCTTCTTTATTGCTATATCTCCTGAGGGTCAAGACCCATTTGCTTTCACTTGAGACGGTTGGCAGCAGACCCTCACCATTCTTCCACCACGTTATCAGCATAACCCTACCTTGTGTCATGGTTTGGTAGCAGTGGTCTGTGTTTGGATGCAGTGGTCTGTGTCTTCAACAGTGCATGAGCTCCATTACATAGATGATGTGATGTTAGTTGATAACTCTTGTAGATTTGGAAGTAGCTATACCAATTTGCCAAGCCATCTAAAGTCATGTGGCTGGAGGTCAATGAGTCCAAAATGCAGGGACAGAGACTCTCCATCAAATTCTTGGGATTTGTCTATTTGGGTAAGGCAAAAGTCATCTCCAAGGCAATCAAAGATAAAATCCAGCCCTTTTCCTATTGCAATGACTCTAAAGCACTTATAAAAGATATTGAGATATTATTTAGGAGTACATATTGCACAACTTACACAAATTCTGAGATTCTAGTATCATTTGGTAAAGATAGACGTCAGGTTGGAATGGATGAGCAAGAACAAGCAGCCTTCGCTGTGGCTAAGAAGAATGTATAAACTACTCTGCCCCACAACGTTTTATCCAACTCTCCAGCACGAGCCTGATGTATATATCACTGCAAGGGTTTAGATGGGGCCTTTGGCAGCACCAGAAAAGACCATGATAGCCTATTGGGCTTTGATTCCAGTTATGGAAAGGAACAGAGATTTGGGACTCCTCATTTGAAAAACAGTTTACTGCAGTGTTTGCCCAGGTGGAGGCCTCTGAAAGCACAATGGGCATTGCCCCAGTTCTGTGAATACCTTGTTGTGGGTTACATAAGAGACTTGGCAGAGAAACCATGCAGTGGGACTGCATAGATGCCCACACAGACAAAGTAGGGAACCTACCTGTAACACTGGAAAGCTCTAAAGGCAAGTTCGTTGTAGGCAGAACTACAAGGGGTTTGGGGACCTCTGACTTATTTGACAGCATGCTCCCTAAGGCCCTGTGTGTAACAGAACCAGCAATGAGTTCACACCAGGATGGGGACTCACTGATTCCTGCAGAGGTCTGGCACATGGATGGATCTACCAGAGCACACCTCGACAGTGGATTGTGCTGGCCTTTCCAGCCATCAGTGAGATGATTTGGTGGGAATTATTTAAACACCAAAGCAGTCAATGGCCTGAGTATTAAGCAGTGTGGTTGGTTACTGTCAGTGATATTTCAGTTATTGCTATTTTTAGATAGCTAGACTATCTATTGAAGTTTCTCTGGATAGCAACATGGCATGCAGAAAATTGAATGATTATGCACCAACCTTTATGGGAAAAAGCAATGTGGCAAGACTTGTGAGACTAGAAGTCGGGATATGACAAGAAAATTACACATACCATGTAATCAGTCACACACCTTGACTATCCAAGGAATAAGAGACATCCTTGCTAAGGTACACTGGTTCAGAAAGGTCCCAGAAAATATCATTGCTCAGTGGCTACATCAGCAGTTAGTATGTAAAGGATAAAAGACAATGGTGAGCTACAGTAAAAGCCTAGAACCCATATGTAACTTACCAAGAAGTTCTATATGCTTGCAAAGTCTATGCTGTTTCTTCCTAGGAATATACCCGCCAAGTGCCAGTGGTCACTGGACTGTGATATGGGGTCAAGTGCCCACTGCAAGGTGGCAAACAGACTTTCTTGGGCTCTTGCTCCTATCTGATGGGTACTGGTACATTGTGACTTGTATGGACACTGGTACAGGAATGTATACTATTATAGCAGTATAAGCTACAACAAAAAGTATAAAGTTCAAGTCTCGGCGGCTCTACTTCCAATCCAGCTCTCTGCTATGGCCTGGGAAAGCAGTAGAAGACAACCCAAGTCCTTGGACCCCTTTACAGTGTGGAAGATCTGGAAGAAGCTCCTGGCTCCTGGTTGTGGATTGGCACAGCTCCAGCCATTGAGGCATCTGGGGAGTAAACCAACGGATAGAAGACTTCTCTCTCTCTCTGCCTCTGCCTTTCTGTAACTTTGCCTTTTAAATGAAATAGAAATATAATAACAAAAGACAATGTGTTTCAAATTTTGTCTCAGTACAATAATAAACAATTTATAAGTTTTTTTATTAAAGATTAACTGATTCATTTGAAAACATGAGTGACAGAGAAAAGAGCAGAGAGTTTCTTTCCACTGGTGCACTCCCCAAATGGTTGCAACAGCTATGGCTTAGCCAGGGTAAAGGCTGGATCCAGGATCTTTATCTTGGTCTCCTACAAGAATAGTAGAGATTCAAGATATTGAGCCATCATGTGCTGCTTCCCAGGTGCATTAGCAGAGAGCTGACTTGGAGGGGAAATAGCTGGGTGTCTAATCCTCACTACAATATAGGTTTCAGGCATCCCCAGTGGCAGTATAATTTCCTGTGTCACAAAATTGGCCAACCTATTGGTTATTTGTTCATTTCTTTAAATTTATTTATTTACTTGAAAGTCAGAGTTACACAGAGAGAAGGAGAGGCAGAGAGAAAGAGAGAGAGAGACAGAGAGAGAGACAGACAGACAGAGAGAGAGGTCTTCCATCCGCTGGTTCACTCCTCAGATGGCCGTAATGGCTGCAGCTGTGCCAGTCTGAAGCCAGGAGCTTCTTCCGGATCTTCCACATGGGTGCAGACGCCCAAGGACTGGGGCCATCTTCTACTGCTTTCCCAGGCCACAGCAGAGAGCTGGATCAGAAGTATAGCAGCTGGGACTTGAACCGGTGCCCATATGGGATGCAGGCACTGCTGGCAGTAGCTTGACCCACTAGGCCACAGCGCCGGCCCCCTATTTGTAATTTAAATTGGTGTGTGATATTATCTCATAAATACTGAGAAACAATACTAGCAGTTGTGTGCAGAGTAGATTGAAGTGGGATGTAGGTAGGATAATGATGATACAATTTAAACAGAGACAATCCCAAAGAAACTATTGTAATAGAATAAGAGAAAGATAATAGCTATGCAGATTTGAATGGAAGTGCATGAATTTGAAGTAAATGTCAGATATAAAATGATTAGTTATATTTTGAATGATTGAAGTAAAGTGTGTTTTCAATGATGGTATAGGTTTATAGTATTCTGGTGGAAGAATATCTGCAGAGATGTACAAAAATAAAGACAGTGGAAAATATCAAGAGTTTTGTTTTGGATATGTTAAATTTAGAGAACTTTTATTTTATTTTATTTTATTTTTGACAAGCAGAGTGGACAGTGAGAGAGAGAGACAGAGACAGAGAGAAAGGTCTTCCTTTGCCGTTGGTTCACCCTCCAATGGCCACTGCGGCCTGCACGCTGTGGCTGGCGCACCACACAGATCCAAAGGCAGGAGCCAGGTGCTTCTCCTGGTCTCCCATGGGGTGCAGGGCCCAAGCACTTGGGCCATCCTCCACTGCACTCCCTTGCCACAGCAGAGAGCTGGCCTGGAAGAGGGGCAACTGGGACAGAATCCGGTGCCCCGACCGGGACTAGAACCTGGTGTGCCAGCACCGCAAGGCAGAGGATTAGCCTATTGAGCCACGGCACTGGCCATTTAGAGAACTTTTGAAACAGCATAGAAGAGGACTCAAAATCATGTTTCTTCAGATTCAGCCATGCAGCCATCTCTGACCACATGCCACTTCACCTAGCTCCTAAACCAATCAGGAAGAAGGATTGTTCAGACTATAACTGCAAAAAACCTCTACTGCCATGTTAGAGGCTTCCTCAATCTGCATGTATGCTCAGAATAGTCCTGCATGACTGATACATCTTTCCTGGAAGACAGTAGTGAGAAACCACTATTTTGTACATGTCCTGGGGAAAAGCGAAAAAGGTCTGGGGCAGAACACCTATTCAAGTGCAAACCAAAATGCTATGTATTGAGGGGGATGAGTCAGAAACACAGAAGGCATGGCCATGTTTGCCAAACTCAATAAAAACTTTCAACTTCTGCTGTAGAGCCAGTTTATTGAAATCTCTTCCTTTTGTGTTGTTGGTCTTGTGCTCAAGTATAGGCACCCAATAAACCTTATCTGAACAACAGTTTGATGGCTTGCCTATTTCTGCTATGACTGAGTCAAAGAACCTCAAGCTGGCTACACTTAGGGATACTGTAGTGAAGATATACCCAGAAGAGGGGTCACATAAGAAAGTTGTCATTTAAGGCATTTGTGATAATATTCAGAGACATAGAAATGAATGAGGTCATCTAAAAAGAAAATAGAAAGCAGAAAGAAGGCAATAGGTAGTTCAAGCGGTGGAAGTACTTGGGCAATATAAAAGAGGGGCAGGCAGAGACACAGAAATATACTTTAAAAGAGAAGTGTTCAACTCTACTATTTGCTGTCTGGAATCAAAAAGATTAGAAAAAGTTTTATTGCATACAGTGATACAGTGGTTATTTTTAGTCTTAAAGAATACAACTTGTAAAATAGCAAGCAGAACAGTCAGGAACGAGAGAATGAATCCCAGTGAAGAAATGGATACTGTTGATTTTGAATCATTTCTTTGAAAAAATGACTCTGAAGCAGAACAAGAAATAGAGTTTTGGTGCTGGAGTTTTGCCTTGTAGTTGAGATGCCATTTGAGGTACCCACATCCCATATCAGAGTGCCTAGGTTGGAATCCTGACTCCTCTCCTCATTGTAGATCTCTGGTAATATGCACCTTGGAGGCGGCAGGCGACGGCCCAAATATGCAGGGTCCTGGCACTCCATGGGAGAATAGTACTGAATGCCCATCATCTAAATTAAACCTCACCCAGCTCAACCATTGCACCTATTTGGGGAGTGAATAAGCAGATCTGAGCTTTTTGTCTGTCTCTTTTGATTCAATATTTGCAAATCAATAAATATCATAAATCATATTAATAGAATGAACAACAAAAATCATATGGTCATCTCAAAACATATGGATACAGTGGTTGATAAGATTCAAAAAGATACCCAAACCCATTGTTGATGAGAATGCAAACTAGTATAATCATTAAGAAAGACAGTATGGAGATAAATCAGAAATCTGAAAATAGATATACCATGTGACCCAGAAATCCCACTCCTTGGAATTTACCCAAGAGAAATGAAATATGCAGCTCAATTCACAATAGCTAAGATATAGAATCAACCCAGAGGTACATCAACTGATGACTGGATAAGGAAGTTATGGTATATACACACTATGGAATAGTATCAGCTATAAAAAATAATTAACTCCTGTCTTTTGCAACGAAATGGATGCACCTGGAAACCATTATACTTAGTGAAATAAGCCAGTCTAAAAAAGACAAATATATTTTCTGTTATCTGTGGTAACTAACAGAGTACCAAAAACGTAATGCATAGAAATGAAATAGACATTTTGAGCTTCAGTGATTGTTTGAATTCTTGTCTCAGCAGTTAATACCATTTGTTGAACTCTGTACTTAGTGTAGGGTTAATTTTATGAGTATAAAGTAAACTGAATGTAGATCCTTGTAAAAATCAACAGAGGGAATAGAAGAGGGAGAAGGAGTAGGGTGGGAGCATGGGTGGGAGAGAGAGTAAAATGGTCAGTACCACTATGATCCTAAAAACATGAAATTTGTATACCTTAAATAAAGAAAGATTCAACTTTTCTTTATGACAAGACCTCCCATAAATTAGGTATAGAAGAAACATATCTCAAAATTATAAAGGCTGTGTATGACAAACCAATCGCCAATATTATACTGAATGGAGAAAAGCTGAAAACAAAAATTCTACTGAAATCTAGAACAAGTAAATGTTGTCCACTTCACTATTATAATTCAATATAGTACTTAAAGTATTAGCAAAAGCAGTTATGGAGGAGAAAGAAATATAGGGCATCAAAATTGGAAAGGGAGTCACAATATCCTTTTTGCAAATGACATGATATTGTACTTGGAAAATCCTAAACACTCCACCAAAAGCTGTTAGAACTGAAAGTAGCTTTTTTATATGCTAGTGATAAACTCACCAAAAGAGAAATCAAAAAAGAAAACTCATTCACAATAGCCACAAAAGATCAAATATTTAGGAATAAATTTAACCAAAGTGAAATATCTTTACAATAAAAATAATAAAACACCAATGAAAGAAATCATCAAGGGCACAAAAATGGAAAGATCTTCCTTGCTCACAGCTGGAAAAAAAACAATACATTTAAAGAGAAAGGAATAAGGTAGTAGCTAGAAGAATATAAAGAATAAAAATATAGAACTTTTCCAGATATAATTATTATGGATTTGGGGGAAGGCACTCACCAGACAAAAGGTGATAGAACCTAGAAGACATGGGAAGGAATTAGTCTTTCATAGAAACAGGTACATTTCACTTATTGTGATGGGGAAGGGGAAGGGAATAAAAGAATACAGTGATTGATTTAAAGAATGATTTAAAAAAAAAACATTTTTTTTTGTGGTAGAAGCAGAGAAAATCCTTTGTATAGTTGTTTATATTTTCTCAAAGCTTAAGGCATATTGTTAGATGAAATGAAAGCAGAACAGCTACTCTTTCTAAGTATAGTATTACGAGTATGTAATAGGTGTTTTGTAGAGTGAAGATACTAGAAAATTAGAATCAAATGTTTGCAGTGTAGAGGGCTCTTTAGAAGAAGTAATCTCTGCATTACAGAGGAAAACAATATGCAAGTGCTTGACTGTAAGAATAGATAAGAGATGATTTATTGATCTAAGGTTGTGGTTTTGACAGAATGGAAAGACACCAATGGATTGGAAGCGACAACAGACTATATTATTTGGGATAATTAATATTAGTGACACAAGAAATAAAACTTTGTTTCCATTGTTTAACACAGAAAAATGTATTTTTTCTTTAAAAAAATATTTGAAAGGCAGAGTCATAGAGAGAGAAGGAGAAATTAGAGTGGGGGGAGGTCTACTATCTACTCATTCACTCCCCAAATCACTGCAACAGCCTGGAGCCCAGAGCTTGGAGTTTCTGCTAGGTCTTCCACGGGGGTGCAGGTGCCCAAGCGCTTGGGCCATCCTCTGCTGCTTTCTCTTGTGCAATAGCAGAGAGTTGAATCAGAAGTGGAGCTGCTGAGATTTGAACTGGCATCCATATGAAATGTCAGCATCGCAGATAGTGGTTTAACCCATTATGCCACAACGCTGGCCCCAGTAATTTTTCAAAGAAGGCTATTTTGAGATGTGTTGATGAGAACTTTTTATTCCACCTAGCTACTCAGCAATGTTGATTTCCTCTATTTCTCAATACATTGAGAACACTTAGGCAGAACAAGCAAGGGATGTATGATGTACATCCTCATTTTACTCTGTATACTTTAATCAAAGAAGTCCTATTCATTTGGGACATTTGGCAAATACTTTCTCTGTCACGAAGGTTAATGGTCGTTATGAATTATGTAAACTAGATAATATGGGAATCTAGAAAGTTGTAACCAGTCTGATTTTTTAATTTTTTTTATTTTTATTTTACTTTTTAAATTTTATTTTTTATTTTTATTATTTTTTATTAATAACAAAATCTCTGTGTGACCCTAGATTGATTGCCTAAGAAAGAACAAAAATAAATTTGTAGGCAAGATTGTCCATAACTGAGAGTTGTTATAATTTTAGTGAAGAATGTCTGTAGATTTCAATGATCAGATGAAGAGAAGATTTTAGGTGGATGACAGGTCCGTCCAAAGAACTGAAAACACTGGAAATCAGAGAGGAAGCAATGAACTGAATTCTTACAGGCAAGGATGATTCCACTCCTTGGTCCCCACTATGAGATAACTAAGTGTGGAAGGATGTGAAGTCTGTTGGAGGGGAGCTTTGACAGATGAGCAGACAGCTAGGTTTCTGTTAACACAGATGATTAGGGGAAATTTTAAGAGAAAAGGTTGAGAATGTTAGTGAGCTTGTATGTATACAAGTCAGCATAGGGGGAGTGTTTGGAAGGAAATGATGTGGTGGGGCCAGAAAATCCAAGGAGAGAATGAAGAGATCCTGAAAAAGATGAGACTTAAGCAGATAATGAACAACAAAATGTGCCATTATCACTAAGTATAAATGAAACTCTAACAGAAGGTGCAGTGCTAAATTAGATAACTCAAAATTATTTAAAAGAAAACTATATTCCAAATAAAATACATAGGAAATTAAATATAAAACTTGGGTCAATGTTGTGGTATAGTGGGTAAAGCTGCAACCTGTGATGCCAGCATCCCATATGGGTGCTAGTCCATGTCCAGCTGCTCCACTTCTAATCCAGTTCCCCACTAATGCCCTGGGAAAAGCAGTTGAAGATGCCCCAAGCATTTGGGCCTCTGTCATTAAAGGTGAGGGCGACCAGGATGAAGCTCCTGGTTCTTGGCTTCAGCCTGGCCCTGCACTGGCCATTGTGGACATATGGGGAGTAAACCAACAGGTGGAAGATCTCTCCTCTCTCTCTCTCCTCTCTGTTGCTGTTAAACAATTTTTTCTTTGATTATTCAAATATTTCTGACTCTAAATTTCATGACCTACATCTGTATACATATATGCACGAATCTTCCACAGTGCATTTTTCTTCTTCAAAGGGTAGGAGTGATGGTAAGATATAGGGAACTGTCAAAAATTGGATAGAACAAGGGGCATGTTCCAGTAACCTGGTTAAGGAGCAATATAAGCTATAAGACATCATTCTATGACACATAAGAACTCAGATATCCCTATAAAAATCTTTTTCATGATGGAGACTAACAACCAAGAAAATACATGAGAACAATCTTTTATCTGTCCCAAGATTATTAGGCTCCCTACTTCACATTTACACCCACAAACAAATGCAGGATTCACAAGGCTAGAGTTTTTATTGGTATCCTTCTGCCTGAAAGATAGAGGGAATCAAATTGCAGTGAAATTGAAGAATAGGGTCACAGCTGTGTAACATTAGAAGGGACTGTTTAACCAATAGGGATATCTCCAGCCCAAACAAATGGTGAATCCATATGATCTTTTTTTTTAAAGATTTACTTATTTACTTGAATGAGTTACACAGAGAGAGGAGAGGCAAAGGGGGGGGGGGAGGGAGGGAGGGAGGGAGGGAGATCTTCCATCTGCTGGTTCACTCCCCAGTTGGCCACAACAGCCGGAGCTGTGTCCATCAGGAGCCAGGAGCCAGGAGCCGGGAGCTTCTTCAAGGTCTCCCACATGGGTGCAGGGGCCCAAGGACTTGGGCCATCTTCCACTGCTTTTTCAGGCCATAGCAGACAACTGGATTTCTAAGAGGAGCAGCCAGGACTAGAACCAGCACCCATATAGGATGCCGGTGCTTCAGGCCAGAGCATTAACCCACTGTGCCACAGAACAGGCTCCCATATGATCATTTATTAAATGTTAGAATGTAGAGGGAAATCTTTCATACGTTGACAGATGTGCCTTCCATTATCTCTTATTCCAATGAATTTAAATTTGTAATTTGTCTACAGATCCACAGCCATTTTTGCCAAGTTTACTCGCTTCAACTATCTGTTGAATTGAATAATGGGTGACATACATTTTCTTTGATTTAGTGTTGGCATAACATATGTCTAAGGCTACCCTCTTTCTGTCTGAACTTAGAAAACTACATGTTGAAAGTTTGCTTTGAGCATGGTTCCTCTGGAATTCATGCAGCTCCAAATCAATGTCTTTCCACTTACAAGCTCAACCAAATCAGGATTGCCACTGACTGCTAAAGGGAAGAAAAAGGCTCCATGAAGAATTCCAGCATATCTCTTGCTCCAGCAGCCATTCTACTGTTTCTATGGAAACATTCACCAGTCAGCAGTATGCTATACTGTTCCTGATGAAGAAGGCATGGTGCTTTCATCATCATATCTCCTAGAGTGCAAGCACTTCTCAGAATCAAAGAATGTGGTATACACAGTTCTTTATTCTGACAAATCAATTGTTCAGAGTGGTGAATTCTCTGTAGAAATCGTATATTGCTATACTGATTTTTCCCTCGGAATTAATCATTTCTTTTACACTGACTAAAGTAAGATTTTAGAAATTCAGAAGAAAAATAACTCACATTCATAAAGTTCCTACTATGCAAGCACATGATAGTGCATAAATGTAACATTTCCCCTAGGAGTAAATTGAAACTTAGAATTTACATGGTTTGATCAAGTTGGCCCATATTGGAAAGTCAAGATTTAAATTGATGTGGGTCTGATTTTAAAGTTCAATGTCTCCCTTACACCTTTAGTAAGATGTTGTAGTTTCTGAGGCAGACAAGCAGACAGGAGAGAAAATAGTGCCTTCAGGAAATAAAAACCTGAAACAACGAAAAAGGATTCTATGCTTTACAATGCAGAACTCCTGTTTGTAAAACTTTCTTTTCTTCTGCCATATGTGGGTATATATTTTCTAATCCTACACCTGATATCCCCTCTTGGGAAATTCTGGACTCCCTTTCCCATTTGTATTTTCATATTAGCCATTTACCCAACTAGACTGTAAATTCCTCGAGAACAAGAAATTTGAGTCAGTCACTTTAATGTTCTATTATCTATCAGAAGGTCTAACACATTTTTTGTTGCTTCCAAAAGGAATATACATACAATGATACTTCAAAAACTTTATGGAAAGTTTCAATTTAAAGTTTATTTTAGGGGCTAGTGCTGAAGCATAGTGAGTAAAGCAACCACCTGCAATGCTGGCATCCCATATGGGCGCCATTTCAAATCTCAACTGCTCCACTTCCAATCCAGCTCTCTGCTATGTCCTGGGAAAGCAGTAGAAGATGGCCCAAGTCCTTAGGCCCTTGTGCCTGCATGGGAAGACCCAGAGAAAGCTCTTGGCTCCTGGCTTCAGATCAGCACATCTCTGGCCATTGTGGTCAACTGGGGAGTGAACCAGCAAATGGAAGACCTCTCTCTCTCTCTCCCCACTTCTCTCTCTCTCTCTCTGTCCCTCTCCCTCTCCCTCTATCCTTTTCACTCTGTGTAACTCTGCCTTTCAAATAAATAAATAAATCTTTTCTAAAAAGTGAATTTTAGTGAAAAAAATCAAATCCATGCATATTTCTCCATGAACTTTTTAAAGCTCTAAGTTTTTGCATCAAAATAAACATCTTCTAATTTCATTTTCCATAACTTTTCAAGTATCCTCACATACACACTCTAATGTTTTATCCTGAACTCTGGTTAATGATATTAGGGATTTTCTCATCCATCCTGAGAATTTCCAAATAATAAAATCTCACCCTTTTTAATTTGCTGAAAATCAGTTAGCCAATATTAAAGAACATACTCTTGATGTAGCAACATAAAGCAGCACATATTTATGATTGACACTATCTGTGGCTCAGATAGGTTCTTTCTTCAGAGCTTCTCATAAGGCTGCCATCCAAGCATTTGTTGAGGCTATAATTATGTCAAAGTTCAAATTGGCTAAGTATCTGTTTCCAAGAACTCATGGCTATTGGGACAATGTAGTTCAATGATTGCTGGGCTTAATGCTTTTCTCAGCCCATTATTTACTATATGGGGCTCTAAAGCCAAGAAGGTAACAGAAAGTGCTTTCAAGCCACTATCTTTGTAGCAATCCATTGTTTTTACTATATTTGATTGGTAGAAATTTGTTAAACTGGGTCACTTAGGCCAATACATATGTGGACAGACTGATTATATATCAAATGCTGTTTTGCACTGGGGAGCAATCTTAGAAGTCTGTCTACCCCTAAGGATTGAGATACCATTGTGTCCTTAGGTGGCTTCATACTGCTAGAGAGTTGTCTGCTGGATTGAGTTGATATAGTTTTTCAGACAGAACTATTAGTTTCTGGTAATCTAAAGAATGAAAAGTTTGAAGTCATTTTCATTTTTACAGAGTATACTTTTAAATAACAAAGTATAAAATTGGGAGTTACAAGTTTGCTTCAGACAGTCTATCTTGTATTTGTTTCTACAAAACTCTTTCAAGCCTTAGTTACCATTCTTGATTCCCACTAATTTCTCCTACTGCTCCAAGACAAGGGCATAGAAACAAACACTGTGCATATCCTTTTTTGACCTATTTTGTTGCTGTTATCAATTCTGATTACTCCTTAACAGGTTCAATTTCTTCTGCTTTATTTGCCTTAATGAATACTGTTAAAATGGTATTAAAAATCAAATTAAATTGGAATTCAGTGATAATAACAGTACAGTATAGTACTTTCTCATTAAGGTTTCTCATCCCAATATGAACTCCTGCATCTTTCAATTTACATACAACTGCTTCCAATGATAACCTAAAATAGAACTCATTACAGGCATTGTAAAATGTTTGGCTATCCTCTATCTGAATATCGTGAAAGTCATAAAGTGATGCTCAAGCTGTAATGACCTACTTGGACTCTCCACACTCAATTGCTCACATTCACATAACCAGACCACTTAACCTCCATTGGAAGGTGCATTTCTTTCTGTTTTACATTCTTAAGTCAACCCTAGTGCTCACAAAGGAATTTAAGGACTTACATGATGTAAACTTGAGGACTTAGTATTGTAGCTCATAACCTAGTATAAAGTTCACACTTTCTCATGTCTGTGATATTTCACAAGTTTTTAATGTATTTTTTCCTTTATTTCCTTTACTTGGCCTATATATTCTTGCTTTGGACTCCACCACTTGGAATTTTACTCTGAAAGCTAAACTCTCTCAATGGCTGAATTTTTTTTTCCACAGAATTCAAGTTTTCCTGTGACTATGTCCAAAACCAATTTCCATCGCACTTTCAAGTATATACTTTTCACTTGACAAATACAAAATTGTCTTGGCTAGATGGATATTATAAATATAGCAACATACATGTATCTTTGATGATTTATTGATTTATAATGGAAAATTCATAATTCACCTCAATTATTTTGGTGTATATCATTTTCACTCAAAGCAACAGAACCTTTTATTTCCCAGTTCAGCTCCATGACTTTACAATATACCTTCTTAGTTACAAGTTTAAAGTTTTCTTTTTAGCCTATGCATGTTCAAATTTCTCCTATTAGGCAACAATGCAAACATAACCTACAGGACTCACCCCTGTGTGCTAAGACAATGAGAACACAGACTTGCATCATACAGAGAAATGTTCTATCAGCCAGTGGAGTAAGATAAAATTTGCATATTACATAACCTAGTTACAGACTGCCTGATTTTGACCAATACTTGGATACTGTGTTTATTACTTATAAATTGGTCTGTTTCATAACATAAATAAGTCAAATAAGTCCCTGGGATTTATTTAGTATTTCTCTAATTCCAAATGAAAAGGCTACTGATACTAGATCAGTGACTCAAGGGAGGTAGGGCTGAGATATAAAAACTTTTTTGATTTTCTGACCCTACATCAAGATGGCCTGTGCCTGATAGTTATCACAGGAATAAGAAAGGACTTGAGTTGAGAAGTGTTTGCTTAATATATATTCTTCCATTTCGTCTTTATTAACTATATTTTAATATTCTAGTGAAGGAAGTTATGTACCCAATTTAAAAATAAATTGATAAGTGAACACATATATGAGGACATTAAGTAAATAAAGATAAAAATAGTCTTATGTTCCCCAGTCTCTTATAGTTGAATGTGTGATGGAATACAATTTTGAGCTATGAGATATCTACAGCAGCCACAGAACAGGGTTTTGTAAATTTTTTACAGCAATGATTCATTTAACACATTCAGCTTTGCTGTTTTCCTTCTGTCTTTCTAATAGAGATACTGATGAAAATTTTGAACTTCAGACAGAATAGATATCAAATGGCTATTTCCATGTTTGGCTTTACTGGTTGTTTGGTCACGTATCCATCCTGATTAATTTTCTGTCCATGGCATAGTTATAAATATTCTATATCACTATTGTTTTTTTATATATATGTTGAATGATGCCTAATTAAGTTTCATGACAATTTCATTCCTCTTAGGTCTTACGCACCTGAACCATTACATCAGTCTTACATCATCGATTTCCCAAAGATTTTGTTATCTGAGTAAAAGAAAATCCTCTTGTTGAAGTCTATGGCATTTGCATTTTCTTTTTTTTTTAATTTTTAAATTTTTTTTTTTTGACAGGCAGAGGGGACAGTGAGAGAGAGAGACAGAGAGAAAGGTCTTCTTTTTGCCATTGGTTCACCCTCCAATGGCCGCCGCGGTTGGCGCGCTGCGGCCGGCGCACCGCGCTGATCCGATGGCAGGAGCCAGGTGCTTCACCTGGTCTCCCATGGGGTGCAGGGCCCAAGCACTTGGGCCATCCTCCACTACACTCCCTGGCCACAGCAGAGAGCTGGCCTGGAAGGGGGCAACCAGGACAGGATCGGTGCCCCGACCGGGACTAGAACCCGGTGTGCCGGCACCGCAAGGTGTAGGATTAGCCTAGTGAGCCGCGGCGCCAGCCTGGCATTTGCATTTTCTATTACACACAGCTCAGCTCAAATGCTAACAAAAAGAATAATTACTTGAACATTTACTTAGAGCCTCCTTACATACTCTCTTCAAATATACATAAACATACCAATTGCCTTCAATACTTATATTCAATAGAACTTCTAGGACTAAAGTCTGACCCTGAATTTTATCCTAGTCAGCTATATAACCCTGATCTCACTGCAAAAGTCTTAAGAAATATTTCTATTGATTTTTACATCTTACCTAAATCCCTTCAGGTCACAAGCAAGTACTTGTATCCATCTAAATAGTTGACTTTGCTGATTTCTTGATGTCAAAAGTTTTCTTGCCTGGGAGCTCTTTCCAGTGAATTCCTTCTACCTTCTGATTTAGATAACGAATATACTGAAGGTAAATTATATCTTACTCATCAACCTGCTAAATGAAAACTGGGTTTATGTAATTTCTTAGTTTGGCCCACAACACACTATGACCAGGAAAGCATGGTTTCACTTTTCAAAATAATACCTTACCAAACACTTCATTTTTCTCATTTTATTATCACAGTTATTGCATTGAAAATCTCTTATATAGTGGATTATTTTAATAATCAGGAAATACAAATATAGTAAGTTAAGTACTTGTAAAAGAAAACATAATACACCAATAGCAGTGGTAGAATAAAATCATAACTAGGTTCCAATAAACTAACACATGCTTACATTGAGGCATCTGACATACCATAAAGATTGGTAAATTTCTTGCCTTAAGTAATTGGATATACTTATTTAACAGTGATTGTGAAGTCATTTGAAATAATTTTGGGTTTTAACTTCCTGTTATTCTAACAAAGGTAGATGAAGTAAGACATTAGTTTTTCTTCTATACTCAAACAATATCTTTTAGTTCATATAAATTTGTAGAAAAATTCTAATGATAATCTCTTATATGTACATAAAATATTTACTTGAAGAAATAGTTAATATACTTATGTAATGAGCACATTTCAAACATGGTTTAGCCATGCTACTAAATACCCTGTGTGTAAATCAATGTTTCTCCAAAATGGAAGTTTTTGTTATTACCACCCAGGTTTCCTATGCTGAGGTCTGGGAATAATACTTTATTCCATCTTTCTTCTCATTCACTCCCATTATAAGTACATTCTCACTAAATCTTGTGGGTGTTATTAAATATTGGTCCATGTAACCTCTCACTTTCTTTATGATCCTCATGAAGTGGACACCTGGACAATATTCTCTAAATAGGTTTTCTGTCTCAAGTCTCTTCCTCTTCAAGGCTATTCCCCCACTCAGCTAGGTTAACTATCTTATTTAAACACAAATCAAACCTCTTTCTCCATTGCTTGAAATGTTTCAAGGAGACATTTTCAAATGTAGCTTGTGCACATTTTTCATTATCTTTTACTCATCTGTCAGCTTCTCCTATGTTTCCACCTGTGAACCTCTACCTTTAGTCATAACTAAATATATGTAGCTTGCCATAGAAAACATGATACCTTTTCTTTCATGCCCTGTCCTACCGCCCTATCTCATCTTATCCTCCTTACTGTATGCTCTTTGAATGTATCTTCACCTATTTTTGAAATTCTTCCATTATTTTGTTGGTGCTATCAATGTTAATTTTCTTCTCAAAAACACTTCTTGTGTTGTTCTTCAAGTATAATTTCTCTGACTTACTCAGCAAAGATGATATTTCCTCTCTTTGTGTCTTATGTATCTCTCTGTTTCTTTCACTTTCTCTTTCACACACACACACACACAAGAGAGTACTTCAAAACATTCATGGAAGAATATAAATATTCATATTGTTATAAAAGACTTTTGAAATCTATATATAGTTATTTCACAATATATTTTCCCCTTTAACTTTTTGAAGAACACTCATATATGTATATATACTATATATGTAATATTTATATAATGTATATTTTATTTTATATGTGTATCTCCACCCTGAAGTATACTTTTTATTTTAATTTGGTCTCTTTTGTCTTATTGTTTGAACCACATCTACTCAACATGTTACTGTTATTATTGGGTTCATCCTACTGATGTGGTGTAATTAGGCCCCTAGTTTTGTCAGAGATCCAAGTTCTTGCAAGCCCCCAGTATAATGCTATCCTTCCACCTGTCAATCAAAACGCCCTTTTTTCCTGATATGCACCTGCTTCATCCAGGAACTGGAAGTAGAGGTGGGGGCATAAAAAATGGGTATTTAGCCTCATGTGGAAGTGATGAAGGTATCATAATATTCCCAAATAGCTTCATGAATATATAGGCACCGCACCCTACCTCATAAAAAAGCCAAAAACTAGAGACAGTCTCTCTCTTTCACCACAGACCACAGCTGGAGTGGCTACTCTGTAGCTGCCTTTTCCCCTTCTTATCTTCTCCCTTCAGCAATCCTCTGGCCTCCATGTGGGGCAACCCACACTTACACGTGTATGTGTGTGTTCACCTTCTCAACTTCTGAATACATCTTGTATCACTTTTATGTGCCTTATACATGTCTGCACTTAAAAATCTTTCTTTGAGACAAAGATCTAGAAATAATTAGAATGATCATGTCCACCACAGTACCATTCAAATCCTCACTACCTACTTCAATGCTTGGTATGTGGCTGGTACCCTACCAACAGGTCCTGAATAAGTACCTCAGTGACATCACAGAAAAAGAAAAGATCAAAGTAGGGAAGCATCTTCTTATTGAATTGTTTAAACAGAGTAGGTGACCAAATTCTCAAAAAAAGTCTATGAATGATGAGCAACAGTTCAACTTTTATTTACCCACATCACTCCTTAAATCACTTTTTTTTTTTTGCTTTGAGCAATTTATTTAGTTGGAAATTAAAAATTCAATAATGGCTTTAATACGTTTCTGGACAATGTTATGATGTTTTGTGGTTTTTTTTTTTTTTTTGGTCTCCAAAATATATTATTAAGTTCAGAAATTAAGATGTAGAATGAGTATAGCATAATATTATTTGTATGAAGAAAACTGAATTATGTTTCTGAATATAAGTATGCATATCCTAATTTGTATATGTATTGAGTAGCTCTGTAACAGTACTTAATTTTTTTTTTTTTGACAGGCAGAGTGGACAGTTAGAGAGAGAGAAAAAGAGAAAGGTCTTCCTTTGCCACTGGTTTACCCTCCAATGGCCGCCGCAGCCAGCGCGCTGCGGCCGGCGCACCGCGCTGATCCGAAGGCAGGAGCCAGGTGCTTCTCCTGGTCTTCCATGGGATGCAGGGCCCAAGCACTTGAGCCATCCTCCACTGCACTCCCAGGCCACAGCAGAGAGCTGGCCTGAAAGAGGGACAACCGGGACAGAACCCGGCGCCCTGACCGGGACTAGAACCCAGTGTACCGGCACCACAAGGCGGAGGATTAGCCTATTGAGCCACGGCGCCGGCCAACAGTACTTACTTTTTATGGAAAATTATATGTCCTAGGACAGGAGAGAGTTTCAAAATCCAATTTATATTTTTTTACAGATTTATTTTTATGTATTTGAAAGATAGTGTGTGAGAGAGAGAGAGAGAGAGAGAGAGAGAGAGAGAGAGAGAGAGGAGATGTATATTTCATCTACTCGTTTACTACCCAGATGACTGCAATGGCTGGCTGGTGCTGGGCCAGGCCAGAACTAAGAGTAAGGAGGTTTATCCAGTCTCCCACATGAGTGCAGGCGTCCAAACACTTGGACCATTTTCTGCTGCTTTTCTCAGGCTACTAACAGGGAGCTGGATTGGAAGTGGAGGAGCCAGGACGTGAACCGGTGCCCATATGGGATGCCAGTGTCACAGGCAGCAGCTTTATCCTCTATGCCACAACACTGGCTCCAATATTATTTTTAATTAATTGTTATTCTACATAAACAGGTATACAATTAACCATTTGTTATGTACATGTTCACGTTATAGTCAAACAAATAATGATGAAAACAGAAAAAGAGAATATGAAATGAATGGATAAGGTTTTAATTTTCATTGAACACAACCACTCAGGAGTTTATGTCAGCTATCAACAACTTAAGTTCACTCCGTTTGAGCTGTAATGGGACTGCTACTCCTCTTAAAATGATAAAATAGATCTTTTGTGCTGATTATCCCCCTTTCCAATGAGCTAATTTGACTCATTTGACAATTATTTTTATCAGTGTGTAAATATAGTTCAAGCTTTCATCTCTTTGAAAAGTAAAGCAAAATTGCTGGTTCATTTAAACAGCTTCCATGGATAAGTCATACAAAACCATCTAATGTTTGTTTCCTCTATTACATTCATTACCAGAACTGCTGCTCTTCTCAAGTTTTTTTGTCCATTTGGCAAAATCAGATCAAAGCAAGACAGTGGGAAATAGAGAAAAGCAAGATTATTTTGACTGAAAGTGAAAAAAGTCTTTGTGTTAACTCTTCTATTAGTGGCAGATTGTTCACAGCAGATATATATTTCAGCATGAACTCAAAAGTTAACTTTTGAGATGATTTATAAAGCAGAGGTAGGTCATAGCTATCCAAAGTAAATCCATTGAGCAATATTGACAATGCAACCATTTCCTATCCTTTCATCACATCCTGATGTTTAAATGGAACCTATTCTTCTCAGGAGGACACTATCAGACTGAACTGCTGGTCCTCTGAATGGAGTTATAGCTTTGCTGGTGTGAACTCATTCTCCACAATGGTCGCTATTAGATGTGAATCTCCATTCACTTTAGGGAAGCTGTAGTTCTTGAAGCACTAGTCACCACATATGAATGGATTGCTATTGACAGCAAATCTTGAGCAATAAAAGAAAGAAAATTCCCCTAGTCATACTAACTGCAGCTCAGGCTAACTATAATATTGAAATTGGTATAGTAGCCTAAGTAATTAAGCTTCTTATGCCTCCATTCCAGAACACACAGTCACTCTTTAAGGAAAACTTGTCTGTGTTTCTCATACTTGTCCTTGGACATTGACTATCTCCTTATATCTAGCTATGAACAAAATTTTTATCCTGCTCAGAACAGCTGCAGATCCCAGATACAGACTGGTTTCTGTTTTAGCAAAGACTGACCATTAATTATAGCTACAGACTGAACCTAAAACATGGTCACATGCTACTACAATTCCTTCTTCAATGTGATAAAGAGTGAAAATATAGGAATACTTCCAAAACTATTCATTTATATTTCTGGAAAATTACTAAACCACAGGAAATGTTATAAAATACACATTACTAAATATTTAGAAAATGTTTCATTAAAATTAATTTTATTCCCTGCCTTTTTATGAAACTGTACATTTAAACTATCACCAATAGTACATAAGAATACCACCTCAATGCAAACAATTTCGTAGTCCCCTTTATCTTCTTGAATACTCATAGCAACTTGAATGACAAATTGGGTTTTCCAGAAGTGACTTTAAGGCAAAGTTTAATGGATACTTATTTTTCAAAATATTTACCTATTTATTTATTATTTATTTGAAATGCAGAGTAGCAGAGCAACAGGGAGAGAGGAAGACTGAGAGTGAGAGCAAAAGAGATATATTCCATCTGTGCTTTACTCCCCAGCTCATCAGCTGTGGTTGGGCCAGGGTGCATGCATGCAAGCAGGAGACCAGCCTGGCCTCCAACATGGTTGGCAAGCACCCAAGTACTTGAGACATCCTCCACTGCCTTCCCAGGTGTATTAGCAGGAGGCTGGATCAGAAACAGAGCAGCTAGGACTGCAACAAACTGGCACTATGATGTGGGACATGAGCATCACAAGCATCCTTTTAACCTGCTACTCCATAACACTGGCCACTGGTCCCCTAAGGAGCATTCTGAATACATTTCTCATGCTGAAGAGAGTTTTATAGAAGTATGTAGCTATGTTTTAGGTTGTCTGAGGCTATTATTAGAGGTCAATCTTTGCTAAGAATTGTAAACCATTATACTTTTGGGATTTCAACTGTTCTAAGATTTTAAAGAAAAGAAGTTTAATGAGAGTGTTACCCTGAAATTAACCATTGTGGAAGAGAGGTAGATGCTCTAAGGTGGCCAAAGGGAGAATTCCAGATGCAGGGCAGGCTCAAACAACAATATGTGGCAATTTGAATGTAGCTATGAACATAAAAAGTTTCATCATGGTTGGCTAACATTGACCAGGAATACCCAGGTTTTTAAGCCCATTCCCTTTAGTCCTAGGAAATTAGCTTTGCTCTCAATTTTGTGACCTTGACTAAGATGGCTTATGCAACCGCCAAAGTCATCAAAGGGACTGACAGCTGATGGCTATCTGCAGGCATGACCACCAGTAACAAGAGTAACTATTTCTGATTTAAAGGAAATCTGGATATCATGCCTCTGTCCTATCACTATCACATTTTAAAATATAGGAACCTTGAGAGCTTGTTTGGAGGTTCTAGCAGGGGAGCGCAGCTACTCGTATACCCTTGACCGAAGACCGGTCCTCCTCTAGCGGGGAAGGTCGTCCTCTTCGACCGAGCGCGCAGCTTCGGGAGGGACGCACATGGAGCTGAAGTGATCTTCTGTATATAAAGAGAATTGGAAACGAAAAAAAAAAAAAAAAAAAAGGAAGGAAAAACAAAAAAAAAAAAAACAACCTGGTGTTAAAATGGAAATGGCATAGAAAATTAATTAATTTGAAAAAAATTTTTGTAGGATCTCTGTCTTTAATGTGCTGTACATTGCGATTTAATGCTATAATTAGTAATCCAATGGTAGTTTTTTCACTTGATGTTGCTATGTGGGCAAAATGTTGAAATCTTTACCTAATGTATACTAAACTGATCTTCTGTATATAAAGAGAATTGAAAATGAATCCTTACACGAATGGAGGGAGAGGGGGAGCGGGAGGGGGGAGGGTTGCGGGCGGGAGGGAAGTTATGCGAGGGGGGAAGCCATTGTAACCCATAAACTATACTTTGGAAATTTATATTCATTAAATAAAAGTTTAATAAAAAAAAAAAAAAAAAAAAAACAAAAAAAAAACAAAAAAAAAACAAAAAAAAAAAAAAAACAAAAAAAAAAAAAAATAAAATATAGGAACCTGAGAATCAGGGAGATTTGGGGAATCGAATGTGTTTAAGGTCTTAGAGCAAGTGGTGGGTCTGGCAATCCTGCAGGTTTCACTGAACTAATCCCAAAACTCTTCCAGGTACTCTAAGTTGTCTCACCAGAACAGATTTTTTTTTTAACTTTTATTTAATGAATATAAATTTCCAAAGTACAGCTTATGGATTACAATGGCTTCCCCCCCCATAACTTCCCTCCCACCCGCAACCCTCCCCTTTCCCAATCCCTCTCCCCTTCCATTCACATTAAGATTCATTTTCAATTCTCCTTATAAACAGAAGATCAGTTTAGTATATATTAAGTAAAGATTTCAACAGTTTGCACCCACATAGCAACACCAAGTGGAAAATACTGTTGGAGTACTAGTTATAACATTAAATCACAATGTACAGCACATTAAGGACAGAGATCCTACATGATATTTTTTTTAAAAAATTGATTAATTTTCTATGCAATGTCCAATTTAAAACCAAGGGTTTTTTTTCATTTTCAATTATCTTTATATACAGAAGATCGATTCAGTATATACTAAGTAAAGATCTCAGCAGTTTGCACCCACACAGAAACACAAAGTGTAAAAATACTGTTTCAGTACTAGTTGTAGCATCACTTCACATTGGACAACACATTAAGGACAGATCCCACATGAGATGTAAGTACACAGTGACTCCTGTTGTTGACTTAACAAATTGACACTCTTGTTTATGGTGTCAGTAATCTCCCTAGGCTCTAGTCATGAGTTGCCAAGGCTATGGAAGCCTCTAGGGTTCGCTGACTTCAATCTTATTTTGAAAGGGTCATAGTCAAAGTGGAAGTTCTCTCCTCCCTTCAGAGAAAGGTACTTCCTTCTTTCCACTGGGATCTCACTTGCAGAGATCGTTCATTTAGGTGGTCGTCGTCGTCGTCTTCTTCTTCTTCTTCTTCTTCTTCTTCTTCTTCTTCTTCTTCTTCTTCTTTTTTTTTTTTTTTTTTTTTTGCCAGAGTGTCTTGGCTTTCCATTCCTAAAATACTCTCATGGGTTCTTGAGCCAGATCTGAATGCCTTAAGGGCTGATTCTGAGGCCAGTGTGCTATTTAGGACATCTGCCATTCTATGAGTCTGCTGTGTATCCTGCTTCCCATGTTGGATTATCCTCTCCCTTTTTTGATTCTATCAGTTAGTATTAGCAGACACTTGTCTTGTTTGTGTGATCCCTTTGACTCTTAGACCTATCAGTGTGATCAATTGTGAACTGAAATTGATCACTTGGACTAGTGAGATGGCATTGGTACATGCCACCTTGATGGGATTGTATTGGAATCCCCTGGCATGTTTCTAACTCCACCATTTGGGGCAAGTCTGATTGAGCATGTCCCAAATTGTACATCTCCTCCCTCTCTTTTTCTCAGAACAGATTTTATATATAATCACAAGGCTTTAATAGCAACAACATATTTAAAAACCATCTTCCTTTTTCTATGCCAAAACTTCTCAGAAGGTTCATCATATTGACTTCTTTTGTCTCAGGATAATTTTACTTTTTGAAAAACTTACCACCTGAACACTTTGTTTTATCTTACCCACGACTGAAAATTTACCTTGTCTGTTCTGCTCTCCACCTTACCTTCAATGTATCCCCTGTGGTTTATTTTTGCCAACACATTTAAACTATACTCAAGGTTTCCCATTTCTAAAGCAGAACTTTCCATGACACTATTCCTCATTCTTTAGTCATTACCCCTCCCCTCACGCCACCTCCAGCTCCTCTTCCACCTATTTGATGTCAATTTTTAGGTTCTTTGCAATATAGCTTCATCTCCATTTTCTATACTCAAAGTGATTCTCAAAGTGAACTGCTGACAGAACTTTGCACTCCCTCACTATTGATTGCATCTGATCCCACACTTTTTCCTGAAAAATTATTCTTCTTTCCCTAGTTTTAAACATCTGTGTGACTCCAATTGTGCTCTACTCCCTGGCTCACCCTTTTGTTCCTCTCCCTGCAATTGCTTGGTCTCTTCTCAAGTCTCTGATTGAGAAGGTTTAAATTCTCCATACTTACTCCTGGAAATTTACTCAAAGGAAATGAAATCAGCAAAGTGCTTTCACTTTCAAATAAATGGGGATCTACTAATCTTACAGCTCATTGACTCAGCAGTCCAGTTTGTTTAATGTCTTTCACTTTATGCTGCCTTTCCCAACACTTTGCACTCACTAAAATACAAATAGTTAAATGCTACAAAATCTCAAATATCAAATATTTTACAATTATTTGAATATTTAAGGGATATTAATGACTTATAATGTCTTTAAAAACTCATGTCATAATTATGTAGAATAAGAATTATGTAGCATGTAGAATAAGAGACATATTTGTTCAATTATATAGATATCTAAAACAAGACTGATTCAGAAAATAAACATGCATTCAACAGATATTTCCAGTATTCTGTCATGTACCAGGCACTGGAACTTGACAGAAAGAACACAATAACACAGGAAGACTTTGCTTGAACTTCAAGAATTCACCAGGCTTAGCATGGTGTTGTAGCAAGTTCAGCCACCTCCTGGGACACAGATATCCCTAGACCTTGGCCTGAGGCCTGGCTACTCCACTTCCTGTCCAGCTCCATGATACTGCTCCCAGCAAAGCGCTGGAAAATGGCCCAGACACTTGAGCCCCTACCACACATGTGGGAGACCTGAATGAAGCTCTTGGTTTCAGCCTGATCCAGTCCCAGCCACTGTGGCCATTTCAGGAATTAACCAGTAAATGGGAGATCTGTCTCTGTCTCTTCCTTTCTTTCTTTAACACTGCCTATCAAACAAATAAATCTTTAAAAAAGCAAGCCAAAGGAATTCATGAGCAGTGTGGAGACAAACCAATAAATAATCTAATCAACTGGAGTTCTGTAGAAAACAGTGCTAAAGAAAGATATAGGAATACCTTATATGATGATAAGCATATCCTCCATTTATTCAAAGGTAAGTAGTATATTACATTGCCTTTGGGAGTTTTGAGTTTTACACACTCAGTTTAAGATATTTCTCTTCAAAATTTAAAGTAAAATTGTAAAGTGCGCACACAATATACAAATATATGTATATATTTGTGTATATATATATATATATACTATATACCCAATTAACATATAGCATATAAAAATTGAACAGTATATAAGGTACATAGTACAAATAAAACAGGTAACAAGAAAAACTGACTATAAGCACAGAGATAATTAATAAAATGTTCTATTACTCAGCATACTATTGAATATTTCAAAATAATATCAGATTGGTTCATTTTGTGAATAAAAGGAAAGAAAATTGATTATTAAAAATGAAATACATAATAAAGCAAAATCTTTACAATTTGGGGGGCATAAAATCACCAAAATGTAACAAAATATCAGCTAATCATAGTAAACTACAATGACAACATAAATCATACTTCAGTGATTATTTCTGGCTCAGTTTGCTCTCTCTGTAAAAGTTAGTATTTACATATGTTTATTTGTTCCTATAGTGGAATCCAAAGAATAATATTTTCAAAGAAAGTATCCCAAGTAATGAGAAGAGCTATACAATGGAACTTGAGGTTTCACTTGCTGCTCTATCGCAAATGCATGATGAAAGTCTTCATCAGAAAGTCAGAGACACTATATATTTACAAACTATTCTTTTGCATAGACATTGTGCTAGCAGAATGTGTGTGCCTGCAATAGAATTGATGGTGTCTGAGATGTAAACCATGTTCTCAATAAATTTGTAATCCATTTGACTGTTAAACAGAGAAAATTCTTTCAGTCAATTAGGTTTTGTTTACTCAAGCAAAGCAAAAGTGATTCACAAATGGGAATCTTCCAGAACCAGATCATGTTCTGAGAACTCCAAGTAACAATGTGATCAGACAGCATTAATAGAAAAACAGAAGTGAGGCATAGAAAACACCTTAATTGGCCATAGTGTACTCAATCAGCCAGTCAATTGGTTGTAGCTTAAGTAGTTATTTATGCTTAGTTAGTTAATTGGCTACAGAGCCCTCTGCAACCAACAAAGCTCAGTTCCTGTGATTAAGCACAGTATTGGTTTGGTCTGCTATACCCAATGCAATGTGCAGTCCAAATCCATGGCCTCCAACAGCAGCCTATTTAACATAGCTAGCACAGTAAATGCACACAAGTGACATTCATTTTCATTAGTGTTTCCTGAATGCTTACCTCAGAGCTTATTAAAATTGTCAACCTATTTCCAATAATGACAGAAAGGAATGGAATCAGCATAATATGCTTCTGTATGTATTAGAGACAGAAAAGGGAAATGAAAGACAAAAAACAGAAAGGCAAATAGTATTCTGAGAAACTGTTAAATCAATATCAGGTGACAGAGAAAGAAAAAAAAGGTTTTAGATTTTATATCTTCCTCATATTTATTACTCTTCTTTACCAACCACCAGTGATTAGATATAAATGCAGCAAGTAAGAATGACCTGCTTACTGCTTTTTAACATTTGCAAATAGTAGTAAACACTGGAAAAAGTTGGAATATAAAGTTAAGTATTTCATTTCATAGCCATTTGGGTATGGGTAGAAATATCTCAAAACACAGGTATACAGTGCATGTTTAAGAATAAAAGAAAACATATTAATCCTCTATGAGCAACATGATTGAGTATACTAGGACCAAGAAGCACCCTAAAAACATATCAGTCACAAAATTCTTAAAACTGATGCACCACGGAAGAGCTCACCTAATCACCATTCCTCCTGGATCTCTTTGACAATTCCAGACAAGGTTTATTTGGGTTTTTGATGAACTCTCATTAATATCATTACCTTTTATACATATAGAATTAATTTACACACAAGCTCTTTAAATAAGTTACATTATCACTCTTTTTTTATAATTCTCTAATATTTAGTGTAATCACAGAACATGTTTCCACTAATATATTCACTGAAGTTAATTTCATGGTCATTAAACTAAATGCAAGTACGAAATTGCTATTTCTACAAAATGATATAAGACCTTTAGTCATCCTAATCAGAAGAGTTTTGTTTATTTTGGAAACAAAGCTCTAGTAGATTCTTCAAATATATAAGAAGAAATTAGGGTCAGTGGTTCTGCAGGTTTGAGACTACGAGTATTAGTACATTTAACAATGGTGTCCTTGAGACTGATCACCCTCAGGCAAGGCTCTGCAGGAGCCTGCAGTGTGGAGATATCACAGCTCCCATCTTTGGAAAATGTAAACTGCTGGAGTCTGCCTTCTATCCACAACCAGTTCTGACTCTCTCCCATGCAGAATAGATCCATGTGCTTACCTATCTCTCCCTATTAGTCATCAGGATCAACCTCTAGTTTCAGGATTATGCCACTCAATTAGGTTCAGGTGAATATAAAGATCTTCAGATGTACTTTATCACAGTACTTTGAATTCCACTTTTTTCTTGTGTAGAGGGTTTTGAAATAAAAAGCATGTGTGGCTTGCCTCACTCAATGTGCAATGATGTAACAAGCATGTGGTGATTGCTTTAAATACTCTTATGTGAAAAGGGAACACTGGAAGGCACACAGCATGTTTAAGTCATACACATTTCTAAGAACTACTAAGAATTTTTAACCTACTTGCCTGCTAAATACTCTGCCCCAATTTCACAGGCACTGACAAAAGACAGACTCCTGGGTTAGAGGTAACATATAATTCATAACTCACAGCAGTAATAGTAACACATTTCTCAGCATTTATTTGGATTCCTGAAGACTCAATTCCCACAAAGAGATACAAAGAAAGTCAAATAATACCTACATACACAATGGATTGTTTTGCAGATGACCCATGGATTAAGGAAACTCAGAAAAGAAAATAAGGCTCCCTGCCTGTTTGTATGGGGCAAGATACAGTTTGTATCATCCAAGCCTCTAAGAAAACTTCCCTTTTTGTCTAGATGGAACTCGATAAACACCTCCCTTCAAGATGGTTAACTACAGGAATATTTTTGAGAAGACAGTACAGAATAAAAATCAGTTCCTGTGTGAGTTATACAGAACTGTGAGACCAATGGATATTCTCTTGGTGAATATCCTTAGTCACTTGGAATTCAAGCTCATCATGCACTATATCCTTACCCTCAGTGGATTTCCTTTTGTTCTGGAAACTTGGGTCATAAACTACATCAGAGGAAGCTGGTTGGAGAATATTATTCAGAATGTCTCAATATACATACTAGCATCTGATGATTGAGTGGGTAAAGAGAAAAAATGTTTCCATGATGCTAATGGCTTATAGTCATATGTTGATTCATTGTAACACATATTGTCACCTCCACTATGCCCATGACAAATATGGCAATGAGCTAATTGACTCAACTGCATCCCTTGAAGGATTATTCCCATTAAAATATGGTCTACAGTAAACACTGGAATGTAAGGAAAAGCTCTGTTCACGTTGAGAAATTAAGAGAAACTTGGGCTTAGGGAGAATAAGTAGGAGTCATCTCAGCTGCCTGAAGAATCCAACTGAGAAAGGAAATCATTGGCAAGACTTCCCACCTGCCCTCCACACCTGTCTTCCACCAAATATGCCCTACAAACCCTATATCAAAGTTCTGATACCTGTTCTCAGTGGGCAATATTCCTACATGCCACTGTCTGGGTTAGGGTTAACTTTTCTTTTCTATTAACTGTCTGTTTCTTTTTGCTTCTGAACCTTGTGCAAATGCCCCTCATTAATGCAGTCAAAACCACCATCATGCTGGAAAAGAGTCTGGAAATGGATTTTAAAGATCTCCATCCTTTGCCATACAGATAAGTTTGCAAAAGTCAGGTATAATAATACTGTTTTGCCAACAAGAAATTTAGTATGGCCTTTATCCAAAAGAAAACATAACTCAGTGTAAGCATTTGTATTCTTTGTTACCTTTGTCCCACTATTTTGGAAATAGTATGTTACATAAATGGAATTTGGTCTTATATTTCAGGAGTTGATTTAGTTGATTTAAAGAAAGGAGATCTCCATCTTGGTTTCATTATTTGTTCACACAAAAGTGGGTTATGAGCAAAGACAGGTAATTGCAAGGGGTTACTGGAATCAATTTGTTTCTTATTTGTTAAGACAATGGTCCAGGATTGAGTAAATTTTACCTTTTAAAGTGTTCTGTTGTGCTGTGACTTTATTTTTGAAAATGCACTTTGGTTTCAAGATCTGGATGCATACAAAATTCTTTGGAAATGTAAACTTATAATTGAAGCCATGAGTAGTGGTATTCTGTTTTATATAGCAACAAAGATTACCCGACAAGCTCAGGTGACTTGGTCTGGTGTTCAAGATACCACATAGGACACCCACATCAGAGACTGGAGGTCTGGGTTTATGTCATGTCTCCCCTTCTGAAACCAGCACCGTGCTAATGCTCTCTGTGAAGCAGCAGGTGATGACCCAAGTAGTTGGATCCCTGCCACCAACTCAGGAGACTTGGAATGGGCTCCCAGATCCTGACCCAGCCCTGGCTGTTGTGGGCATTTATTTAAGGAATAAACCAGGGCATGGGGACTTTCTATTTGTCTGCCATTCTTTCTCTGCCTCTTGAATAAATCAAAATATTTTTTAAAGTTTAATTTAAAAAGATTACCCTTTATTATGTAAGCTTCCAAGACCAGTATACATCAGAATCACATGACGTGTTATAGATGCAGATTAACAGGTTGCATGCAGATCATTTTTTAATCTCTCAGATATTGCTTCAGCCATATATTTGTAGCATCTACTGTGAATAAGGTTTTAGGAGAGTGTATTTTCTGATATTTTCCCACAGTGAAAGTCAGGCAAAATAGAATCAAGTAAGCCTGGATTTAGTGATGCTTAAGCATATTATAATATTACTAACACGAACAGTGACTCATGCTATTAATTTGTTGCCAGTGGAAAGTCTTAAAGTCTTTTGGTGACAAACAACTTGTACTTGACTTTTCAGACCCTCTCTAGTTTGCAGCTAGGGCTCCAATTTCAAGAGTGTCTTTTCACTGGGCTTTGATCACTGAGTGATAATTATGCACTTGTAGATTGATGGGCTGAATAGAGGATAAAACTTTGGAACAAGTTCATAGAATCCTGCATCCCTGTCACTGCTGGCATTACTTTATTTACCCACACAGAAAATGCATTTTCCACCTTAGAATGGTTATTTGACTGAATTCCTGAGAGAATGTGGTAGTTATCCCTTTGCTATGGATCTTAAAGTTTCAGAATGTATGGTATCCAGAAAAGTTTGCCTTAAAAACACATTTAACAAGTTATCTAAACCCTTTAAAAATGTGTGTTGAGAATTAGCATGTACAATTTATTGGGATTAAAAAATCCTCATACTATATTAATTGGTATGTTTATGTATATTGCCCAAAACTAATATATAAGTGAAAACCATACTTCCACATGCCAGTTAGTTCATAGTGGTCCCTCCATAATGATAACCTAGCCCAGTGATGGATCACTTTCACATAAACACTATGTCTATTTGGAGAATATATAACTGCCTTTCACAAAGAACGGTGCACTTCAACATACTGACTTGCATTTACCATGACAGCTGGATTTTGATATTTGTCACATTTCACTAGATCTGTGTTAGAAATAGCTGCAGAAGTTCCTGAAAGACTCTTGTAAATCTAGGACCAGTGCAGAGAGCAAGCTATCATTCAGTCATTCTACAATTAGCACTTGAATGCTGGGATTAGACCACAGGGAAACACTGTCACTCATCGCAGGGCTTATTTTCTTCTTCAGAGTGACCTTTTCCTTAAAACAAGTGCCTTGATGACTTCTGGCATTTTGAACAAAACTTTAAAATATAAAATAAAATCTGAAAAGGTCAAAAGTTCTCTAAAATCACACTATGTAAAATGTTTAGATCTTAGTGATAGCTGAAAGGACTATAGATAGTGTTAAATGCAAATATTCTTTTTTCCTTGCATTAAAGCAACATTAAGGTGTTTTTAGTTGAAATTAAGAGTCAAAAATCAAAAGAGATATTGTTCAAATAGTAGCAACTATTCTTTTTTATTCCCTTTTTTTTATTCCCTTTTCTTTTTATTCCCAGTTGCTATTTGAGTTTTGTTATCTGCTAGCCAAAAACAAAATCAAATATTCAAAAGATTGGGGAAGGGCAACTGATACTGTTATGACAGTCTAAAAATTAAGAATCAACCATGTGGGAAAATGAATAATTTTAATTCAAGCAAGCTAAGGAATTCTCTATTTGTGCATCTGTTACTCAATATACATCAATCCCAAGCCCAACATGAGGAAATATTTTTCTTCTGGGTCTAGGGTGGGAATCCTTCTCCAGAAAGCTGATATATTTCCCATTTCAGTGTAAAATCTCTAAGCATGGATGGATCGATTTATCAACTACTTTATAAAGCAAACACTATGTTTAACCAATAGAGTTGTTTCGGGGCCAGTGTTGTGGCATAGCAAATAAAGCCTCCAACTGTGACGTCAGCATCCCAAATGGCTGCTGGTCATGTCTTAGCTGCTCCACTTCCAGTCCAGCTCCATGCTAGTGGCCTGGGAAAAGCACTGGAAGATGGCCCAAGTGTTTGGGCCCTGCCTCCTATGAGAGAGAACCACATGAAGCTTCTTGCTCCTGGTTTTTGACCTGGCCCAGCCCTAGCCATTGCAGTCTTTTGGGGAGTAACCAGCAGGTAAAAGATCCTTTTTTTTCCTTGTCTTCTTTTTCTGTAACCCTTACTTTCAAATACACAAATAAATCTTTTAGAAACATATATTTTTTCTTCTCAGCAATTTTAAGTAAAATCAAACTGATTTTCTAGCAGATAAATATTGATTTCCCTGTTTATTAATGTCACTTACACATATTCATGTGTATCTGACAGTGCTTATTAAAGTTTTCAGCTGTCAACGTGAATTTGGCACAGTCTTAAGTTAGAGAGGATAAAAGCCTACTAAGGCATAAACATGATGTAAGCAATGCGACACAGAGTGTTACATGCAACTGTATATACAGAAAATAAATTGTCCTATTGTGGACTCAAAGGTCAATGGGAATTACCTAAAGGGAATCTTAAGATTATCTTGATATATGAATTATATATCTTCCAGTAGGCAAAATAGAACAGATATTTGGGGCATAGGGTAGAACAGTTGGAAAGAAAAACAGAAGGTAGAAAGTTATATTTGTTGGTGCAGAAGGGTTATAATGGAAGCAATATTGAGTGTAAGTGGAAATGAGGCCATTAAAGAATACGATGGCATCAAAATGCCCTTGGAGCTTAATATTTCCATCAACTCAGGTATTATTTCTGATGGGCACATAAAGAAACCGTGTTGAGATTTAGTTTCTTTCCATGGAAGAAGTTATCTCTCCAGGTTAGGAGTATTCACCATATTCTTTTAACTAATAACTGCTCATAATATGTATTCATGCAGTAATTAATTTCACATTTTTAGGGGGGTGGAATCTGCATTTTCCTTTAATCCAATTCCTTAGTAAATTAGGATTTGTTTTATACCCACCTAAAAGTTTTGTTAATAACTTGTTAAGGATAGATTCCTCGTATTCTGAGGTTATATCTCCCCTCTACTTTAGGTAACATATGAAAAATTTTATTCTATTATGGAATACTACCAAAGTTCATTTAAAATGCCTAGATATGCCATTGTTGTGAATCCACAGAATCTAGCACTGTGTCTAGTAGGTAGTTGACATTCATACAATGGATGCCAAAAGGAAAAATTGATAAATTAAATTCTAAATGCTCTAATGGGAAAGATAAAAAGAACAATTATTCACTCTATAAATAATACCATAATATTACATCCATAATATAGAAAATAGAATGCCATGTATATAAGAGAAATTATACCATAATGCTTTACCAATAATACCCTGGCGAAGCACAAAGCTAAAGGCTTAGATCCAAATTCCTACCCAGGTCCCCAAAGCTGGAGCATTATAAGTATAAAGTACACATTTGAATCTGTAGGTTTATGATCCAATAGATGTAAAAAAATCAGTAATGGTATGAAATTTTTGGTTACAAATAAGGAAACTAAGACTTATAGACATGATCCAGCTTATAAAAAGGCAGACTTGGCACTTTTAAGGAAGATAAGTAAACATTAACTTGTATGTGTATGAGCAGCTGAAGAAAATGGGAATATTTCTGTAGAAATTTTTGTGTGAATGCATGAGGGAATAAATGTAAAAACAAAGCAGCACTAACATATCAAAAGTCTTGTCATTGTTCGAGGATTTGATTTGGATGGGTCCCAGTCCTTTCCTGGGGATGGCTTAGGGGAACCTCCCCCTTCTTCCATCAAGGGGGCTACTAGGTCCACTATGAAGTTCTGGGAGCAGTTCCATGACTTCCATGCCCAGGGAGCCATTTACCAAGAGACATCCCAGACAGGGAAAGGAGAGGAGAAAGGGACTACCCACACCCAAATCCATAACAACTTCAGTGTGAATGCAGACTGGGCTCTCCGTTCGCTCCTGAGATGCCTGCCTGGTCTGCCAGGTGTACTTATTTTCATTGAACTTTGCTTCACTATTCACCCACCCTTTCTGTCCATGCTGTCATACTTTGTCACCACAAGAAAATGAACCCAAGCAGTTAGGAACAAGGCCACATTCCTGCTTTAGCACTAGGATCCAGCTATTTTGAATCTCAGAACACAGATGAGAGAGAAACAATGAATTTAGCTGGGGTTAAATTGGTTATACACTAAAATATTGAGTTTGGTTGGAGAGAACATCTAGCTAATGATTATTTGTCTATTTATTGTCAAGGCTATATTTTCCATTAAAGTGAGACATGTTGAAACTGGGAAAAGTGGCTCCCTATTATAAATAGCCCTAAATGAGACAAGGTTTCAGGAGATAAGACTTTTTTTTTTTTTTTAAATCAGAGTTGTATGGATAAATCTATTCCTTTTCTCTTGCTTGTTTCTGAGTTAAACAAAACAGAATTCGGAAAAAAAAATTATCAAGGCAAGCTAAGCAGAAACAACAAAGGGGCCGGCGCTCTCGCACAGCAGGTTAAAGCCCTGGTCTGAAGCGCCAGCATCCCATATGGGTGCTGGTTCTAGTCCCAGCTGCTCCTCTTCCAATCCAGCTTTCTGCCATGGCCCGGGAAAGCAGTAGAAGATGGCCCAAGTGCTTGGGCCCCTGCACCAGTGTGGGGGACCCAGAAGAAGCTCCTGGCTCCTGGATTTGGATCAGTGAAGCTCCGGCCATTACAGCCATCTGGGAGTGAAGCAACAGATGGAAGACCTCTCTGTCTCTCCCTCTCTCTGTAACTGTCTTTTAAATAAGTAAAATCTTTAAAAAAACAAACAAAAAGAAGATGAAGGAATGAAATAGGAAACACTTTTTGTTGTGACTCTGGATCCCATTTCTGGGGTTAATTTATTTTCCATTCATCACAGCTTTTAGTAATAGAGCTTTTTGTCAGCCATTTCCTATATGTACCCAGTTATGTATTTTTTTAATTTGCTTATTTTTAAGATTTTTTTTGAAAGGCAGAGTTATGGAAAGGCAGAGGCAGAGAGATTGAGAGAGGTCTTCCATCCACTGGTTCACTCCCTAAATGGCTGCAATGGCCAGAGCTGAGCCGATCTGAATGCAGGAGCCTGGAGCTTCTTCTGGGTCTCCCATGTGGGTGCAGGGGCCCATGAACTTGGGCCATATTCTACTGCTTTCCCAGGCCATAGCAGAGAGCTGGATCACAAGTGGAGCGGCCTGGATTTGAGCCGGTGCCCATATGGGATGCCAGCACTGCAGGTGGTGCCTTTACCTGCTATGCCACAGTGCAGGCCCCCATTCATGTTTTTTTTTAAGCCATCAGGAGGGATTTCTGTACTTATCCAGACAAGTTTAGACAAGTAAAAAATAAATAACTCTATGAGAGTAATTTTTGTTATTGGAGATACATGTTGCTTTTTTTTTTTTTTTTTGACAGGCAGAGTGGATAGTGAGAGAGAGAGACACACAGAGAGAAAGGTCTTCCTTTTTGCCGTTGGTTCACCCTCCAATGGCCGCTGCGGCCGGCGCATCGCGCTGATCCGAAGCCAGGAGCCAGGTGCTTCTCCTGGTCTCCCATGGGGTGCAGGGCCCAAGTACTTGGACCATCCTCCACTGCCTTCCCGGGCCATAGCAGAGAGCTGGCCTGGAAGAGGGGCAACCGGGATAGAATCCGGCGCCCCAACCGGGACTAGAACCCCGGATGCCGGCGCCGCAAGGCGGAGGATTAGCCTGTTAAGGCACAGCGCCGGCCAAGTTGTTGATTTTTTATTTATACTATAAATATAGATATATTCTAGATACCTGCTAAATCCTGAGTGCCCCTTCTCCCCTTTAGCCCCTTTCCTTAGCACAGGAACATGCTTCCCTGGTGTTCTACAACTATGTACGGAGGTAGATAAGTTCTTCCGTTTTGTGGTGGAAGAAAAATATGCGTATATTATATGTATCATTTATAGTATGTTTCAAATCCATACATAGCTTTTCACAATACACATTTCCATGAACTTTTTGAAGACCTCACAGTCGAGTGGATTTCACAATTTTTGAGCCAATATAAATATATCTTTTAATTTCATTTTCCTTGAACTCTTTAAAGGTAGTTCTTTGATTAGCTGGTTTTTCTTTTGGTCAGACTATCCCATTCCAGTGCAGACAGGGGCTAAAGGAATAAAACAAAAGAGACAAATGGAAGAGGTAAAAGAAATGAGCAGTGATGTGTCAAACGGTGAATACATACAGATTCACACTGGAACATTGAATCCTAAATTCCAGCTGCTTTTACTGGTTGCATTGTGGATCCAGCATTAGTAAAGCAAATCCAGCAATGCAGGTCTTAATCTAAAACCTCATACTGGAAAAATACTGGCAATTAAAACACAAGTTTAAAACAATTATACTGTCATCTGGAGTACCCCTGTGGGCCATGCAGGGAAAATAGACTACAAGTTTACAACCTGTGTGTTAAAAAAAAAAGAAACTGTATTTCTGACTCATTTTGGCTCTTGTAAGTGGCTAATTTGAGTTAGTTACAGGACAATTAACTCAGTATGTATCCCAGAATGATACATTCTTTCAGAAGGAGAAAAGGATACTTTTTCCAATCTAAGGCATCTTTTTGTTGGGGGCAGTGGCAGGCAGGTCAACAATTTTTCAAAATAAATTTTGAGAACATGGCAGTGAAATGTAAATAATATGAAAACCAAATAAAAACCAATGAAAATCCCAAATACAATTACCATAGCTAAATAAAAGTGTTTAAACACCTTTAACTAAAGAATGGGAAGCCCTATGAATTAAAAGAGGGGAGCATTAATAATGATCATAGCAGACTTCTTCCAGCCCTATCAGCATTTTGTCTCATTGTTTGGCCATCGACCAGTAACAACTAAGATATTACCACCATTTAGTAAACTCTGGGTAAAACTTCCAAGGTTCTCCCCCTTGATGGGCAGTTTCTAACCAGAGGTTACTTTGTCCCTCATTTCCCCACATTATATTTGCAAAGTGAGGAGTTTGCTGTCGGCACCCTTTGTTCTTACTAGCATCTAATGGGTAGAGGTCCCAGATACTGCTAAAATTTCACAGTGCCCAGACAGCTCCAAATGTCAATAGACTTGAAGATGATAAACCTTGCTTAGTCAGAAGTTGTGGAAAAGGTTTAGCTCTGTATAAATTGCAAAATATTTAGCTATTGGCATTTGCTCACTTACTTAAGTATATCAGTAAACATTATGCTATTTTCCCACCCACACCATTGTCCTTATAGTTTCAATGGATTTATGACAAATTATTCCATTGGCATGTAAAAGTAGATCGAAATCAAAGACAAACTGCAGGGCCAGCATTGTGGCACAGCAAATTAAGCAGCTGCTTGAGACTCCAGCTTCCCATATCTGACTGCAGATTTGTATCTTGGGTGCTATGCTTCTTACCCAGTTTCCTGCTAATGTGACTAGGAAGGCCAAGTACTTGGGTACCTGCTACCCATATGGGAGACCTGGATGAAATTCCTGGCTCCTGTCTTCCACCTGCCCCACCTGTAGCTGTTGCAGAAATTTGGGGAGTGGACCAGTAAATGGAAGATCTGTGTCTCTGTTACCCTGCCTTTCAAATAAATGAATAAATCTTCAAATACAAAAAGAAAAACTGCAACACAAGTTTAGGACTAAGCTGATGCAAATATTTCTCAAACTCTAAATATGCTCACAAATTATTTTAAAGTTATCAATATACTTGTATAGTTTTGAATACTTTTTATTATATGAATTTCAAATAAAATTAATCATTTAAAAAAATGAACAATTCAGGTGTCTATAGCACACTAATGAGGTTGTACAATAACCACAAAAAGTTCCAAAGGATTTATCACCCCCAAATGAAATAGTATTGCTATTAAACACATGCTTCCTATTCCTCCCTCCCCTTATCCCCTGGCACCTACAATTCTACATTCTGTCTCTATTTTGAATATTCTATTTAAATACAGTTTTACAACTGTATAGTCTTTTGTATCTGATTTCTTTCACTTAATATGTGTTTTGAGTTTTAATTCCACTATCACATCTATCAGTACATAATTCTTTTTATGGATGAATAATTTTTCATTGCATGGACATATCACAATTTGTTTATACATTTCTATTCTGATAGAAATTTAGGCTGTTTATATTTGTGTACATGAATTTATTTGAGCACTTACGTTCAATCCTTTGGGTTATATACTCTAAGAGTAGATTTGTTGAGTTGTATGCTAATTTTGTATTTAAAAGAACCAGCAAACTCTTTTCCATAGTCATGGACTCAACTTACACTTCCAGAGTAAGGGTTCCAACTTTTCCCTTTTACAAGAATTAGGATTTTCTGTTCTACTTTGACTGTATCTAGTCTTGTGGTCAACATCATTGTTTGGATTTTCATTTTCTTAATGAGAAACAATGTTGAACAGCTCTTCTCGTCCTTGTTGGCAATTTGTATCACTTATTTGAAAGGTTTATTCATATCCTTTGGCTACTTTTTATTGTGTTGCCTATCTTTTTTGTTATTGAGCAAAAGGAGTTTTTTTTTTAATATGTTTTGATACTATACACTTACAGGAAATATGATTTGCAAATAGTTTCTTTCATTGTATAGGTTGTCTATCCAATTCTTTATAATGTTTTTTTATAAAAAATTTATATTTTTTAAAGATAAGGTGATAGAAAGCAAGAGAGAGAAAGAGGGAGAGAGTAAGAGAGATATTTTCCATTGCTCATTCACTTGTCAAATGACTGCAATAGCCAGTTCGGGGCTGGGCCAAAACTATGAGCAGGGAACTCCACTTAGGTCTCCCATAGGGGTGGCAAGAACTCATGTACTCAAGTCATCATATACTGCCTCTCATGTGTGTTAGCAAGGTGCTGCATTAGAAGCAGATATCTGGGACTCAAATCTGCAAAATTATAGGTGGTGTGGGCATAGCAAGTGGCAGCTTAACCCACTGTGCTGCAAAGACAGCTCCCATGATGTCCTTTGATGAACAAATATTATTAATTTTGATGAAGTCCAATTGAACTACTTCTTCATTCATTGCTCATGATTTTGGCATTATATCTACAAATCCATTGCCAATTCCAAGAGCATAAATACTTTTACCTTTTTTCTCCATTGAGTGTTACATTATCAACATATTTAGGTTGTGAGCTGAAATAATGACAGTCTTGGATAGGAAACTCAAAGTTAAAATTTAGTCAGCTACTTAAACAAAAGATTTAAACTTAGACAACAACTAGTTGACTGAATTCACTGTCTCTCAAATCTGAATTTGGTTACAAGTGTTATATGTTTCTTACAGGATGAAAATATGAGTTGAATCAGATTTAAAGGATATAGATTTTTATGTAGTTATAAGTCACATTAAAGTCAAAGTACCTTATTAAAATGGTTAACAGTCTTGATTATTGATTAAGGAGATATATTACATTCCTACACTGGATGCAAGGAGAGGTAAACACACACGGGGGGGGGGGGGAGAGGGAGTGGGGAGGGGAGAGGGAGAGGGAGAGAAAATCTTCCATCCACTGGTTCACTAGCCAGCGCCTAACCAGGCTGAAGCCAGGAGCCACTTCCAGATCTCCCATATTTGGGTGACTGGAGCCCAAATATTTGGGCCATCTTCTGTTTCCCTCAGGCCATTAGCAGGGAGCTGGATTGAAGTGGTGTATCCAGGACAAAAATTAGCACCCACACTTGATGCCAGTGTCACAAGCAGCGACTTTATCTGCTACACTACAACACAGGCTCCTATATTTTTATTAATACCAACTGATCATACATGTGCGGGTTTATTTTTGGAACTTCAATTCTATTCCTTTGAAAAGAGAAATCTATCCTTATACCTGTACCAAATGATTTTGATTATCATAGTTTTATGGTAAATTTTGAAATCAGTAAACATGAGGTAAGTACTTTTATATACACAGAATTATATACAGGGTGAAACATAAATTAATATTTAGTACATGTCTTCTTTGGGAAACTTTTTAAAAATGAATGAAAAACACTAATGCAAGGTATCATATCACTAAATACAAATATGTGCTATTCAAACAGTAAGAAGCATAGAGACAGAGAATAAAGAACAAAATGAGCAGAAATATTTGACAGGTTCTTAAAGGTGAAGTAGAATTTGAAATATACCTGCAAGGAAATTTTAGAATTTGCATAAAAAATAAAGGAGGATGAATTAAAATGTTTTGAATATTTAAATTTTATGTCTCTACATATATTTTCTAGCTAGTAATAACCTACAATAACTCTGGCTTCTCTATACTAGTAAGTTGTGAATAAGTATCTATATTCATGAAAACTAACTTCTTGTGAACTCTGCAGATGAAGTAGTAGTATGTTTGAGAAGTTAAAGATCATGGAGCATTGTGCATATTGTTAACACCATCAAGGAAACCTTTGCAGTAGGCCCTAATTCTCTCTTCAAAATGCTTTTCCTGCTCTTGGCTGAAAAACTCAGTGTTCTACCAGTGTCCTCCTATAGAGTATATTTCCTTCTTTTTTTTTTTTTTTTTTTTGACAGGCAGAGTGGATAGTGAGCGAGAGAGAAAGAGAGAAAGGTCTTCCTTTTTGCCATTGGTTCGCCCTCCAATGGCCGCTGCGGCCAGCGCATCCTGCCGATCCGAAGCCAGGAGCCAGGTGCCTCTCCTGGTCTCCCTTGCGGGTGCAGGGCCCAAGGACTTGGGCCACCCTCCACTGCCTTCCCGGGCCATAGCAGAGAGCTGGCCTGGAAGAGGGGCAACCGGGATAGAATCCGGCGCCCCAACCGGGACTAGAACCCGGTGTGCCGGCGCTGCAAGGCGGAGGATTAGCCTGTTAAGCCACCGCGCTGGCCTATATTTCCTTCTTTTGGCTAGCTTTGCAACACCTTTGGTTTTCTTGAACCTTCAGATGCTATGACACCATAGCAGAAGAGCAAGTGTTTATGTGTGCAAAGCAAAATTTGCAGTGACTTTGTTAAACAGAGATGAGTAACAAATTTAGATTATTTTTTCCTTTTATGTAGTTAACTTATAACAAGTTTCTGCCATTAGGTTTGACTCTCACTGTCTCTTCCTCTCTCCCTCTTCCTCCTCTTCCTACTTTTCTTCCTTCATTTTTTTTTTGAAATTCACATGCTTCATTATGAGGATCCCTCTACTTCTACTCAAACTCCCTTCTCATTAATGTAAGGACAGTAAAAGTGCATATTTCAAGTAATTTTTTCTGCTCTTTGTTTCTGGGAGTGTTATTAGGGAAGGTTGATTTGTGAAAACCATGAAATGCTACTCTCAACCAGTTTGTGCTAAAATATTAGAGTTTAATCATTTTCAGTGTAGTCTTCACTAAAGTATCTATCTTATATTCGAAGACAATTGATGCTGTTTTGCCATAACCTTGTAGCATTGCTGAAAGAATATTTCTAAAGATAATTTTGCGGTTTCATAGCACCCAGTCTGAAAGATTACCTCAGACTCAAAACCATATCAAGGGTAGTAATATAATCTAAATGTAGAAAGAAAGGGAGGGGGGAGGGAAGAGAGGGAGAAGGAGAGGATGGGAAAGAGAGAAAAAGGGAGAGAGGTATTTGATTTAGTTCAACAAATTTATGACTGCCTTCACTTTGACACAAAGTTGGGAAAATCTGTCACCAGATTTGCTAAATTCCTTGAAAGTTCTGAATATTCTCCTATTGATAAATATCCCTAGTTCATTTTCTATCTTAACTTAGAAATATGTGTGTGTGTGTGTACACATGTGCATGGGTGTTTGCACGCATGTGTTGGTCCTATTAAATATCTCTGAGGTGAGCTTTTGCAAACAAATCACAGTTGACTTAAAGTTATTAAAAAATGTAAATTCCAGAAGAAATAATTTCACCTAAGACTCAGATAAATGAAGAGAGAGTGTACCCTAGGTGTGTATTTTTAAAACTCTATTCTGACATTAACTTGAATTTCTATGAAAATAATTACCAAGTAGAATTGGTCTTTCCATACTTGATGGATAGTCCTGTGAATATCGAGGCATTCTCATAACCATGAGCAGTGTGCAAGAATGTGCTTTGGAATGGGATATAAACATCCTGGGTTGCTTCAGCCTGTGGAGGCTACAGAGGGCTGATTAACTGCAATGCTAAATAGTACACTGGAGGTGTCTGCGATCCAGCTCAGGAAATACAGAGCTGATCTGAAGCAGAGACTCCTGAGGATGGTTCTGTGGCTTCGAGCATAGACAAAATTTTCGATTCCACCTTATTTTCTCTAGTTCCAGTATCAACACGTAATTGAATATCCTGCTGCAGTTGCAAAGGCAGAAATGCAATTCCTCAGTGTTCTAGTGCAAGGTACTTTACAGCCGTGATTGCACATCATAGTAAATCCACAGGTACATGATTCCTCTGCGGATAAGAGGGCGAGCTAAGGGTTAGTTTCTCTTTTGCAATTTGCCTTTTCTCACTTGAATCAGCTTTGAGGTTTGATAAAGCTGGCAAACCTCTCTGAATCTTGGGTTGCTTCATTGTAAAATAAAGTACTTTAACAAGACATTGTCTAGCACCTAAACACAGGAAATGAGCTATCCCTTTTATCTCAAATCATTCAATTACAATTTAACTCAAAAAATGCATTTGAGAATTAACAAGGTTCATGGGATAATTTTCCTATAAAATGGAGGTGACTGCCTAAAAGTATATTCTAGCTCAGGGCTGCCCCATAGTACTTTCTATAACGGTAATTGATGCACAATATCTGTGTCATCTAAAACTGCTCTCACTAGCCACATGTGGGTCTTCAGCCCCTGAAACGTGATGCTTTTGAATGAAGAATTGATTTGTTAATAAATAATTCATGTTAAACTGAAATGCCCACATGAAGTGAGTGGCCACTGTGTTGAACAACACTGATTCTAATGCCCTAGTAAGAATAACAGGTATGAGTATTAAGAATCCCATAACATTGCTACATGGCTTGATGTATGTTAGCAGAGGGGGATACTGGTCTCCAGTGAAAGTTATTACAACCACCTAAAATGAAATACTTGTCCAAAGAGATGGCATTTGAATTGCTTAAAAAATAAATTTCATGGAATACAATTACTAGAACAACTTTCAGTAATAAACACTTTAAATTTCTGGATAAATAAAACAAGAATGTTATTTTCTTTTAAAAATATTTATTTTTTTTTACTTGAAAGGCAGAGTGACAGGAAGAGAGTGGGAGGGAAGGATGAGGAGAGAGAGAGAGAAGGAGGGAGGGACATACACTGACTTATTTTCCATCTGGTGGTTCACTCCCCAAATGGCCACAAGAGCCAGATTTGGGCCAGGCCAAAGCCAGATGCCTGGAACTCCCTCTGAGTCTTCTACATGGGTGGCAGGGGCGCCCAAGTACTTGGTCCATCTTCCATTGATTTCTCAAGTGCATTAACAGGGAGTTGGATCAGAAGCAGAGTGGGCAGTACTTGAACTGGCACTCCATTGTGAGATGACAACATCCCAAGGAGCAGCTTAACTGCTATGTCATAATCCCAGCCCACAAAATGTTTGAATACGCTAATTATTTTTCAAAGAAAAAAAAAAGAAGAGGAAACTTCACAGTTTTTTAAAAGAAAAAGAAATTGAAAACTGGATTGGTAAATGTATGAACTAACACTGGAGCTACCTGGAATACTAGACCCTGGAAGTTATTAATTCCTTTTGCTGGGAGACATTGGATGTACCATCTCTCCAGGATGGTACACAAGGTCAGGGGAGTGGAAACAAAGAATTTTATGAAGTAAACATCATATAGGGAAGGACTGTGATCTCAGGGGAATTTGGTAAAGCCCCAAAAGAAGAACATTAATGAGGCAATATTTCTGAGTCATTGGCTTTCAACCTAGACTGCACGTTAGAGTCACCTGGAGGCTTTCAAATAAATAAATGCATGAAAGAGGAATAAAAAATCCCCAAAATTGGCCAAGACCATGTCTAGCAGACTAATTAAGTCAAAACTTTTGTGGGCATCAATCTTTATTTCAAGCTACATTGGCAAGTCCAATTTTCAGCCAAGTTTGAAAAACATTATTGGAAGTAATCATATCTGATAATTGAGAAGAGTAAATACCATGCAAATTAGAGGTTTAAATTTATTCTTATGCCATATGTAGAAAATCAGAAGCAGAATACTAGCAAAAGTAGTGTTCCCAGGTTGATATTCCTTATCCTCATACTAAAATCGTTCTATAGTGATATTCCCACAACCAACCTACATTGTAAGAAATCCTCAAAAGGAACTCTTCCAGAGTTAAACCAAAAACAAACAAAAGAAAATTTTAAAATCTACCATAAGCAACAGTCAGAAATAAAGAACAAAATTAGAAGTACAGCATTTCAGGACAAATGAATGGCAGCCAGAAGCCATGTATAAATTATGTTTATAATAATTGAAAACTTGGGAAGATGAATTCTAAGAAGAATCAAACATTTTTGGAGATTTACTTTATGCCAGACTGTGTCAGGTACATTCTATAAACTTGTTGACATTGCTAGTTTGATAAGCAGAGACAAACATATAAACAAAAACATAAAGAAGTCATGTATTAAAGCACGTTTTTTAAAAAAATGAAATGAAACTGCTTATAGTGGAAAAAATGTAGCCAAAGACAGAATAGCTGAAACTTTTCAATGAATGGGTTATGCTAGGGAAATATAGTATTTTGGTTAGATACTCTGTTGTTATTTTGATTACTATTTTACTAACTACCCCTTAAGTCCTTTTCTCTATGTTTGGTAACTAGGGTATGGTATTAATTTTATCTATCAATGTGACTAGACAATAGTATCCAAATACTTGGTAAAACATCAATCTATATGTCACTGTGAAGGTAGTTTGCAGATAATATCAACATTAACCCAGTAGACTGAGTAAATTAGATTAAATTCCATAATGGTATAGGCTCCTTCAATTAGCTACAGGCCTTAAAACAAAACAAGATACACAAACAAAATCTGAGGTCCCACAACATAGAGGAAATTCCTTAGAACTGGAGATATGATTTCCAGTTTTCTCTCAGTCTATAATCTGGTAGTCTGTTCAGTGTTAGTCTTGCCAACTCCACAACATTGTGAGACAATTTCTTAAAATAAGTCTCCCTTGATCAGGGCTGGGGCACAGCCACGTAAGGCCCACAAAATCATTTGGTCTGGTACTGCCAAGGCAACCACAGGTGGAATTCAAAATTCAATAAATCTATAGTAAGCTAATATTTAAGTTGATAATTTTATATGGCCCACAAATAATATAAACACTCAATGGTTCATGCCAGAATAAATGTCCCCAACCCTCACAAGACAGATAGAGATAGATACATACATATATACATGACAAATCGCATGCTGGCCTCAATTCTATAGCAATCAGCATTGACTTTACAGTCTTGCCTATTGAAGGCACACTGTGTTTCCAACCCCTTATGTTTGGGCTTAATCTGATGATTTGCTTTGACCAACAGAATCTTAACAGAAAGAACGAGCAGAGACGTACTGCATGCCTTTATGGCTTGGTCTGATCTTCTGTGACCCTGACATCTCTGGGAGAGAGTTCCATTCTAAACGTGACAAGGAAGGTGAGAGACACGTAGGATAGAGTTGGCCCAGATCACTGAGGCCATACTGTGAGTGGCAGAAGGAAAGAGTAGCTAAAGGTTCCAGTCACTGTGGAAATCTCTAGTTAGTACAGAACTGATCTTCCATATATAGATAATTAAAAATGAATCCTAATGAAGAATGGGATGGAAGAGGGAGTAGGAGATGGGATGGTTTGTGGGTGGGAGGGTGGTTATGGGGAGAAGAACTACTATAATCCAAAAGTTGTACTTTTGAAATTTATATTTATTACATAAAAGTTTTCTCTAAAAAATAAGCCACTGCTTGGGACGCTTGCATCCCAAATTAGAGTTCTCATTTGAATTCTGGCTGCTACTGCTTCTTGCTAATGCATCCAGGGAGACAGTAGATGATGGCTCAAGTGATTGAAACTCTGCCACATATGTAAAACTCAGATGCAGGATCCTGTTCTTCAGCCTGGCCCAGCCCTAGCTGTTGGAGTGTGAACCCAGCAGATGGAATATAGTGTGAACTTTCTCTCTCTCTCTCTTGTTATTATTCTCTCACTCTCTATCTTTTAAGTAGTTGAAATAAATAAAAACAAACATTAAAAAATATTTAAGGAAAGTGACTGAGACTAGAGGGTGTATATAAGTCTTCTATGTGAATATTAAAGTCTACCACTTTACTGTCCCTGTTTATTTTTTCCTGGAATATGGACAACTTGTCTGTCTTTGAAGGAAATGTAGATCTTAGTTATGTAAGTGAAAAGCACACAGTATCACACAGTATCAAGCTTTAGAAAATAATTTTTTGTTTTATTTTCAAGTGCCATGTTTGAAAAACATGTTCTAATAAAAGAACTCATACATAATCCATAGAATAAACTAATCTCTGTAATTACTCTGACATCACTTATTTAAAAGATAAAACTCAATGAAAAAATTGGAATAACTGTCTTTGAGCTAATTTAATGCTGGAAAGTAAGGAAACTTGTAATATTGGAGAATATGCTCTTCACATTCACCATTCTTGTCAAGTCTATCTAATTTCCAAGCACTTCTTTGTATGCTATCACTTCCCACTTTCCCACAGATCCAAAACTTTGTTCTCATTGCTCTGCTCTTAGCAAATGTTTACTGTCTAGACACAGTGGCTGATTAACTTGACTTTATGCTGAGTTCTCCTTCCTACTTTACAGTTTGGAATATATTTCTTGCATTACATTAGGTTAAGGAGGCAGAAAAGTCGATTTCTACTTAATTTTTTGCTAAATGTAATATAATAAATCTTGCCTTTATTAATGTTCTTCCTAGAAGAAGAGGGGAGGGACATTTATTTTTAGGCATACTTCAAGACTACTTGATATTTCAAGAATAAAAGACAAATTACTTATTCTTTCCATATATAACATATATCAAGGAAACACATGCAGCTTCTTCTTCCCTTGGTTGTCCTAGAAAGATTCCTTGTTGTCATTCAACCAAGAAAGCTCAATAAGAGCTTTTGATGTGCAAACTATTGAGAACATGAAGACACACAATCAGTGAACATGGGAACATGTGAACATATGTACATGTATTATATATAAGCACTGTGTTACATAATGCCCTAGACCTAGTGTATTTACATATCAACTATAGTCTAGAACTTGGATAATTCTCATTTGAACAAGTCATGTTTCTTTTTAACTAATGTGCAATATTTTGTGTTTTAGACTTGACCAGTTCCATTAGCTGCAGTGATGATTCAATTATGTATGCATATGTATGTATGCATATTAGAAGGACCTGATAAATCAGTTATTCAAAAGCTTTAGATCTAAACTGCAAGTATCCTAAAATTAGTGGTAATTTTTCAATTAAACAATTAATCACAAGAATGATTGAAAGTCATAAAAATTCAAAAGAATACTGATGACCACACTGATTTATGGAATATTATTAAATAGTAATAATGTAGACAATTAAATAGGACAAATCTTCAAAGGGGCTCATGAAAAATGTATATTATGAAAAAAAACTACGCATGGAATTCAAATATTTGTTGTAACAAAATAAATTCTCAGTAATTTCTTACAAGTTGCCCAAATAGGATTTCGTATGAGGTACTAGAAGGATAATATACCAGTTTGGAAAAAAATCTGTAACAGAAAAACATGAATTCCATTAAAATTAAAAGAAAAAAAAACACCAAATTTATGAGGAAACTTGGATGGCAGAATAGTGAAAGCATGCATGCTTTGAAACAGTGGATGGAGAGGCCAGCATTGTAGCACAGCAGGTAAAGCTTCTGCCTACAGTGCCAGCATCCCATATGGGTGCCAATTTGAGTCCAGGTTCTCCACTTCTGATCCAGCTCTCTGCTATGGCCTGAAAAAGCAGAAGATGGCTCAAGTCTTTGGGCCCTGCACCAACATGGGAGCTCTTGACTCCTGGCTTCTGATTGGTGCAGCTCCAGCTATTGTGGCCAACTGGGGAGTGAACCAATGGATGGAAGACCTCTCTCTGTCTCTCTCTGCCTCTCCTTCTCTCTCTGTGTAACTCTAACTTTCAGATAAACAAATCCTCTGCCTGTGACGCCAGCACCCCAGATTCTCTCCCGGTTGCTCCTCTTCCAGGCCAGCTCTCAGCTGTGGCCCAGGAAGGCAGTGGAGGATGGCCCAAGTGCTTGGGCCCTGCACCCCATGGGAGACCAGGAGGAAGCACCTGGCTCCTGGCTTTGGATCGGCGCAGCACTCCAGCCATAGCAGCCATTTGCGGGTTGAACCAATGGAAGGAAAACTTTTTTTTTCTCTCTGTCTCTCTCTCTCATTGTCTAACTCTGCCTGTCCAAAAAAAAAAAAAAAAAAAGAGAAAGTGGATGGAAATAAGGAAACAATGATTCAAGACCAAAGACAATTTTGGAGATTAAATCCGCTGTGTCAGACCACCTATATCAATTTGTGAGTGGGAAAAATAAAACTTGTTTTTGTCCTAAATGACAAGTACCAACAATGAATATGAATAGCAAAAACTGTAACAAATACTACAGAAATCTCAATTCATTCAGTGTACACTATTCTGGCTAAAAAATAAAGTGGAACAAACTTTCTGGTATATGGGTGACAACAGTTTTTGCACAGAGATATGCTGCAAACAAGAGCACAGCTTTCTATGGAAATTTTACATAGATAAGACCACAATCCTGAGCATTTCTTGGAAGAATTGTAAAAGATGAAGAAACATGGTTTTGTCAATGTGGTCCTGAATACAAATCATAATCAAAGTAATGGCTACCAAGAAGGAGAAATGGTTCAGACAAAGAAAAAGCAGACTTATGAAGAGCAAATGTCACGGCATCAGTTCTTTTGGGATATTCATTGCATTTTTGCTTGAGCCAGCGAATAATACCATAATAGTTTAAGAGAGTTTTCACAAAGTTAGCTAAAGATTGAGTATGCAAGAACCAGGGAAACCTTCACCAGAAAGTCCTTCTTGACCACAGCAATATTCTCTGTTTACTCTTCTAATCAAAGAAAAACAACCTGGGGCGGGGGCCGTGGCATAGTGGATAAAACCACTGCCTCCAGTGCTAGCATCCCATGTGGGTGCCAGTATGGTTCCTGGCTGCTCTGTTTTTGATCCAGGTCTCTGCTATGGCCTGGAAAAGCAGTAGAAGATGGGAGACCCAGAAGAAACTCCTGGCTCCTGACTTCAGATTAGCACAGCTCCAGCCATTGCAGCCATCTCGGGAGTGAACCAGCAGATGGAAAACCTCTCTCTCTCTCTCTCTCTCTCTCTCTCTGTCTCTGTCTCTCTCCCTCTGCCTCTAATTCTGTGTTACAAAAAAATAAATCTTTAAAAAAGAAGAAAGAAAAGCAATTTTTCAGAAATGTCAGCTCACGAGACATCCATCTGGTAGTCCTGATTTGACTTCTTTTTACTACATTTTGTTTCCTACTCATAAAAATGCTTAAGGATCACCAAATTACTCAATAAATATTATATAAAAGATTGCACTGATCTGCGTAAATTCTCAGGACCCTCAGTTCTTCAGGAATGAATGAATGACTGTGATTATCATTTGCAAATGTTTCTTGAATTTGATGGAGCTTATGTTGAGAGATAATATTAATTTTTAAATTTTATCACTTGATTCCATATTAATATACATACATAGTATGAAAATGTAATATGGCAACATTTTTAAATCCTAGTGTCTGTCATAAAATCCCCAATGTGAGAAAATACATCCACACAGCTATTATATTTTTATGGATATAACATCATTGCTCTAAGTGTAATACATTGCAGCAAAAATTGTTGTATATAAACATATATATATAATTATTAAACTACATATATGTATACATGCATAATAGTCGTATCTGCACTGTATCTAAGTGATTATTTAGATAAGGCTTTCTAGATCAGTGTTCTTATGAAACAATCTTTAATATTTCATGTGACTCCATGTAAAAGATTTTCATTGTTGCTTTTGGTTTTTACATAATAGACACTCTATTGAAACATCTTCCAAGTATTATATAGATTTGTGATGTAATATGACCAGTAAGGGAAGATTATGAATATACCTTAATCTGCCTTCTTAGCTCCAAAAACATATTTTCTGGATGAGCTCTAAGGTAGGCAACAATATGGTCCAATCATGGAGATTTTAGTAGGTAGAGAAATAATTTCTTTTTTTTTTTTCTTTTTTTTCTTTTTTTTTTTTTTTTTTTGACAGGCAGAGTGGACAGTGAGAGAGAGACAGAGAGAAAGGTCTTCCTTTTGCCGTTGGTTCACCCTCCAATGGCCGCCCTCTTAATTCAGCGTTTTTATTTCTTATTGATTGATAGATTATCTGCAAAATACAATTTGCTAATTTGCCCATTTATATTTCATGTTCTACACTCTCTGAAATATGAAAATTATGAACATATTTATTTTACAAACTAAAGAGTGGAAAGGTTATTTTCACAATTTGTCATACTTGATTCAGCTTTGGAACAAAACTATATTTCTACTATTGTTATCATCATCACCTTTAATTTCAAATTAAATTTTAGTATATTCTCTACAATATAGTAATAGAAATATTAGCATAAATTTCAACAAATGTGAGGTCAAATAACTCAAAAAGGGAATCACTGAAAATATTCTGTTTATATGACTAACATTACAAAATTAGTTAACAAAAGTTAACAGATATTTGTTGTGGAAAAAAGTTGAGATAATAAATAAAGTCTGTGTGAGTAGGAAAAAGGACAAAGCTTCCATAAAGGAAGAGAGAAAGTCACAAGGAAGAAATTCACAGTGCCTTAATTACAACAGCAAATGCCATGTCCAAATCTTCAAAAATATGTACATTAATATTGTCAGCCTCTATGTGGTGAGATGGACTGGACCTTCAGTGATCATTCTACAGAATCGTGTTGTTAAAGTAATTCAAGAATGAAGAAGCATATTAGCTGAACCCTAAGGGAGCTGCAATTTAAAAGAGGAGGAAATAAAAGAGTGCTGAAGTCTGAAGAGCTAATGAGCACTCTGAGGAGTGGATTTCCATTGGGGAATTCAGCAGATCAGTTCAATAATTGTGTATCATTTTGAAAATTTACACCAGAATGGGAGTAATTATATGTTTCTCCTGACTGTGACCCAACATTGGGGGATAACAAAGCACCTGAGAATTGCATAGCACTTTTTAACTGCTGACATGAAAGCATTATATTAGTGAGCATGACAGATAAATGCAATTTATAAATGTGTAGGAAACTTGCAAAATGAACATTAGATCCTGATTAAAGAAATGAGCCAGTCAGGCAGTGTGTAGATTTTTAGCTCACAGAAAGTACAAATACTCCACTGCCCATTTGTTCTGTCCCCAAACATGTCACTTGATATATACTCTCTGCACAGTGATTCCATCCATATTGTTAATAGGCTGATGTACTCGATGGCTGTGGGTAAGGATTAAGTGATTTATTATCAAGCATTTATTGCTTGTGAGTACATTACTTATTTTAAAATGAAGTAGAGATTTACATTCCTGACTGTCATTGAGATACTCTCATTTGGATGAGAGAAATAATGATGGAGTTTCAGCTGGTAAGAAATTGCACCCAACTTAGGGTAACTTTTCAAAAGTACAAAATGCAATGCAACAGCAATTATAATGTTTGCCAAGGCAGTACCACAGATTTGAATATTTCTATTGGCCAGGCAGAATTCTGTACATTCCTTGAGAAATTTTTATTTTGTAAACCTTTCTTTTATATGGAGTCCAGATTCACTATATTTAATTGCCATTTTCATCATATTTACCTAACAAGACACCTATTCCTCATGCTGAGCACAGAATTACTTTCTCCTCAAATATTCACATCCTATCATTGATGCTAATACCCTAAAATTATTACTGTTTATTCAATTTACCTCGTAAAGCACTTTGAACTCCTTGAGTCTTTTACCTTTCTTTATACATCTCCAGATGCAGATTTGCCATCAGCAAATAGAAAAATATGTATTAAGTAAAAATTAGATTTCATGATTTTTATATATTCAGAACCCACAAAATAAATTTATTAAAATCTTTTTATATTCGTCAGTATTGTTCGAGTGATTTTTTTCCATAATAATGTTTGAATATTTTATTTTTGAGTCTTTTTTGGAGAGGGAGGAGTTGCTAAAATGATAGTGAATTTCCATCTTATTCAAAAATAGAGACTTCAGTATCTCAAACATACAGTTTCTGCCCTTTGAGTAATGTTATGACAGGAAGCCAAATGATACTATTTGACTTACTGATTCTCAGAGCTGACCCTAGCTATCAATGGCAACCTATCCATTATTGTGATTTTGGTCCTATTTTGATGACAACAATCCTCTAACTTAGAGAATTTGCCAAACAGTCTCTCCAGTCTCAATCATCTGCAGTTGTGTTTTCCACACCTGCTCCTCTTAGAGTGATTAGAAACCATCATAAATTATGTAATTATTACACTGAAATTTGTTTTCAAACATATCAAATTAGTTATGTGGCATTTAGTTTAGCTACAAATGATCACTAATATAAAAGTAGCATGACATAAAAACTTAAATTTAGACTACACAAAAAGCTTGCCAAATTACCATGGATGGCCAAATTTCTAAATCTTGGAAATATCTAAAACACAAATTGAGGGACATATAGCAATTGCATTGATGCTCATAACTGGAAAAGAAAGAACTGTTTAATTATATTGTATAAATAGATAAATCTGTCCACCTACACTTAATATGTATATATACTTATAGCAGAATTTGAGTTGCAGAATCATATGGATTCAATCATTCTGATCTCATATAGGAAGTAAAATATCATTAAATATTAGTACTGCGATGGTCGCCAGCAGCAAAACAATAAGACAGCACTTACTTCACATAAGGTGGTAAAATTGTGAAATACATTTAAAATTGCTTCAGTTAATATGTGTGGAGCAACACATTTTGGATCATACTATATCTATTTGCTAAAGGAGTTTTTGGGTGAGGAGTATTCTCCAGGCTGTGTTTAATGTGGTTTAGAAGAAAATTAGGAGGAGATAGTGCCCCCCCACCCACCCAGTGAAGAGGGTGTCTGAAAATATTTCTGTATCTCTTTCAAAAGTCTTTATTTTATATTACTCTTTGGTGAATATATCAGAATTTACTCTAAATTATGCTGTCCAAAATTGCTTGAATTTTTTGATATTTCTTAGAATAACTTCAAATATATCTATCATAGCTAGTAACTCTATGATTCTAAGTGGAAGGATGTTTAATGGTAGGGAAAAAAAAGTGAGACAGGTGTAGATAAGAATATTTAAGCAAAGCTGTGTTTCTTTTTAAAAGTAGCTCCATAACTGTAAGGAGATAATTATTTGTATGCTTGTCCAATGTTAGTAAACTTCATGTGAATAGGAAAAATATCAGTTCTTAATTTGTATGCACAATTTCTAGCAGTGTTTATGTCACTTCAAAGTCACTAAGTTAATGTATTTTCATTAAGAGAGTAGTTGAGTGAATGGTGGTACTTCCAATAGCTTATGGAGAAGTAGAATGAAAAGATAAATTTATTTGGTCCATAACCATTTTGATACATATGTGTAGTTTTTTCCTTAATCCATACTTCCTATGAACATTTCAAAAGACCTATAATAGTTGAGCTCATGAATAAGTGTAGTCTGAATGAAAATGTGGACAAGGTAACTTACACACAGGAGCCATAATTGCAGAGTAATGGTAAGTGAAACACATTGAGTTAAGGAAAACTAGACTTTTATAGCCTGGAATGTTAGGTAAAGGGATTTAAATTTGCTTTGATGGAGGTGCCAGTGGAAAGACTGACAAGGATCAATTGAGTATGAAATTGGAGACTGCTGACAGCGATTAATTTTGGGTTATTCCATTCAGTCTCATCTTTTCCTCTCTATAGTTTTCTTATGTGTTAACTTTGTTGACTTTAGAGTAGAATAGAATAGGATAATGGACAAATAAGTAGCTGAGAAAAAGCTTATTTAGATCCATGATAAGAGGACAAGAATAGAATAGGTGGCATAAATTTAAAAAAGAACCATTGGCAATGACCCAATTGTATTCCCATTGCTACAACTTACACTAGAGAGGGCCCACTGTTCCAATCCCACCTCCACCTCCAACACCCTCAGCTTAGAGCATTTCCTATAAGGACTCGGGATTTATTACTGGTTTTATAAGATATCTGGAAATACTGGAACTGTGTGGCCCCAGGTTTCAGATATGCAATATCACTGTTACTAAACAAAAAATTCCAAGACCTCAGTTGCTAGGAGGAAGCTACCAGCAAGCCCTCAAAATAGGCTTTTATTAATTTATGAAGGATTTAAGCTACCCAGGCCTGTAGAGTTCACCTTTTCCTGTGTATCCACATATGAAAACTGCACAAAAACTTATTGAAAATAATTTCACATGCAAACCAAAAGGTAGAAAATAGCATGAAAGAGAGAAAATTTGCAGTCAACCCTAATCTCTATTTTAGAAGCAAATAATCTAGAATAAGAACCCAATGTTACAAAAAATTCAAATAATTATAAGTAACGGCCTCCAGCTTTTCAAAAAGGGAAAACAATTTAGCAATATCCATTTGATATATTATTAAAATGAAAAGGCAAGAAACTTGGTGTACATTTGGTACAGCCTATTTTATATGTCTATCCTAGTTCTGAATTACAACAAAATTATAAAAATTTTAAAGCATTATTTCTGCTCTATAGATACTATATTTTTTGACAGTCTAGGCCTATGAAAGAAAAGAAAAGTATTGAGAAAAGAAGCTAGAAAATGCACCATTATTTTTAAAGTATTTTCTTTCCATTACCACCTGCTAATAGCCTTATGCATTTTAAACCATCTCAAATTTTTCTCTGATACTTTAGTTAAAAGCAAAATGCATGGTCCAGTAGAAAATATCAATTTCATTTTTAAAATATAAATACTTATAGAAATAGGGTTGCATATAATGGCCTCCTTAGTGAATATTTCTAAAGGATACCTTAACTTACAGAGTTATGAATAAAACTGGCATGATTCCTTCTTAAGTCTGGAAAAGCTGAAATTTAAGAACATCCTGGGGAGTATAAGGTAAATGTGGTCTTCATTGTCATCTAAACATATCAAGGGCCAAAATATAATATTCCCCACCTATAAATATCAGTTGCCCCACAGTTGAGATATACTCTGCCTCCTTGATTTGGAGGTAGACTTGTACAAAGGTCCTATGTAGATGTAGCTATAAACTGGTGAACCTGTACATGTAGCAGGCTGTATGTACCCTCAGATCACATCAATTTCCTAGCGCATGCAAGGAAAGACACATTAAAGAGAGTACCCTTCTTCTTTCCCTTACTTCAGACGCACAGCGTGGACACAGAGACCTTCCATGTGGGAGAAGATGGATGTGAGCACCAGACTTCACCTGAATCCCTGGCACTAGAACCCTCTCAGTAAAACCCAGTGTTTGGCAGGCCTCCACAGTCCAGACTGGACTAGCACCTGTGGACCATGACTCCAGACTCCAGGCTTGTCCTGGTGGCAGGCTGGACCCACAGATCAAGACATCAGACCTGCACTGTGGACTTGGTCTCCTGGCTGCCCACCACCAGATTGAACTCAACAGTCCCAGGCTCTGAACTGGCCCCGGTCTGTGCCTGCTCAAGCTGCCCCAGTGTGCAGGTCATTTCCACAGACTCAGGCGGCAAGGATATCTCACACCCAGGAAATCCAACTGCCCTGGGCCTGTAGACCATCATGGAAATCAGACCGGTGTGATGGGGAGGATGGGAGTGCCTAAGGTCATTTTCTGCATTTAGTGAATGAGAATGAATGCAGCTCAGGAAGATCTCTGCACACTGAGCTCTGAACCAGAGCATAGCTTCTTTTCATGCACTTTATTTGCAGTTATAATCTTATAATTGGTACTTCTAGGTCATAAATCTATGAAGCTGAAAGATAAGATAGGGATGTTTATTTATGTTCAGCAGATAAAGAAAATAAGGCTCAGAGGACTCAAGGAGCAAACTTAAAATTGTACAAAATGAGAACAGTGGAAAAACCATTGTAACTTCCAGGGCTTCCAGGCCTAGAGCTTTATCATTTGTCCTATCATGCCAATCTCCCGTGATACATCATACATATCTCTACATAACATCGTTTCAATGAGTTTTTTTTTAATTTTATTTGTTTATTTGAGAGATAGAGTCAGACAGTGAGAGAGAGAGACAAAGTTCTTCCTTCCGTTGGATCACCCCACAAATGGCTGCTTCGGCTGGAGCTACACTAGTAGCTATGCTGATCCAAAGCCAGGAGCCAGGTGCTTCCTCCTGGTCTCCCATGTGGGTGCAGGGCCCAAGCACCTGGGCCATCCTCCACTGCCCTCCCCGGCCACAGCAAAGAGCTGGACTGGAAGAGGAGCAACCAGGACTAGAACCCAGCGCCTATATGGGATGCTAGTGCCGCAGGCGGAGGATTGACCAAGTGAGCCACGGTGCCAGTCCCCGTTTCAATGAGTTTCAATGTTTCTATTTACCTTTCTCCCTGATTTAAGCCTGTTACGGTTTGAAGGTTTATTTATTTACTTTCATCTCTATGAAAGAGTGAGAGAAAGGATGGGGACAGGGTGTGGAGGACTGGATATAGGGCTTCCATCCACTGGCTCACCCCTCTGATGTCCTCGACAGTCTGGGGTCAGGTCACGTCCAAGAGAACTCCATCTGCATCTCCCACATGGGTTTCTGAGCCCCAAGCACTTGATCCATTACCTGCTGCCTCCCCAAATGTATTTGCAGAAACTTGGATTGGAAGTAGAGGAGCTTAGACTCAAACCAGCTCTCTGATACGGGATGTGGGATCCCAATCTGCTTGCCACAAAACCTCCCCTGAATAAGATTTTATTGCTAAACTCATGCAGACAGTAAAACCTTAAAAACATAAGTTTATAGGACTGAGAAGATAGAAACATAACTCAGTTATGGTGTTCAGGAGTTGGACCTCTTACGTCATCAATGACATACCCTTGAAAAGTAGAGGCTTTCTTTCAAAGGTGAGCTGTGACCAATCACTTCCTGGCTTGCCAGGAGATACTCTGAATTCACAGCTGTTGCCATCTGCCACCCGCACAGAGCCCAAACCAAAGGGTCAAATCTTGATCCACGACCCTCCAGAACTGTGAGCCACAATAAACTTCTTTGCTTCATAAATAGTTTTTCTAAGGTATTGTGTTGTGGCAATGCAAAGCTGACTAATCCAAAGCCAAAATACCATCTGTTAAAAAAAAAGTCACAAAATTCTATAACAAATCTAGTAATGAAAGGACTCATTCCTTGTGCTCAGGTAGACACACTGAGAAACATATTTAGTGAATACATAATGACCATTATGTTGGTGGAACATCAGGGGAATGTAGAAACTCAGAAAAGGACTGTTTGGTCTCTAGCTGAGAAGAGATGACACATGTAATTGCTCTCACAAGTGAAGTCAGTTTTCTATAGGAAGAGAATGCAGAGACTTTGAGTAAAGATGGAATGACTAAGATACAAAATCCTCACATGTGTGGCATATATATAAAGCAACAAATGTTACAGTTTGTCAGGAAAGAGTGCAGGAGTTTAAAGGGATTGTTTGAAAAATATGAAAGTAGGATGCCACTAGGATGTGATGATGTTGTTTTATTGGAGAAACTGAATGATTTGCTTTTTCTTTTATCGACACCTGAGTTATAGAATACATAAGCCTCTTTCAGGTGAGAAAATCCTCCAGTGTGCTTCAAAGTTATATTGAATTTTTATCAAAATCTTTATATACTACATATTGAAATTTGATAAAAATAGCAATTTTGAAGAAGGTTGGAAAATATAAAGGCAGCTATCAATGTGGAGATTTTCACATTTTATAATTTCAAAAGATTTGTGTTCAGTTATGTAATTGGTAAACATAACCCAAGAGATAGTTTTGAAAATAATCAGATTGGCAAAATATTCTATACATCATAAATAACTTCACTACAGTGTTGTATTTTATATGCATTTACTTGTTAACCAATCCTTTAAGAAAAATGATCAAATGGACTATCGAGAAAAGAGAGAATAAAAGGGAATGAGGGAGAAAAAAAATGTGGCTTTATTGGAAGAAAAAAATTGGAAACAACAAAATTGTCAAGTAGGCATGGCCTGTGCACTGTGCAGAACTAATATGAAATATTGGCATGCAATACAACATGTATTTTCCATATCTGGTTAAAGTGTTGCCTATAACAAACTGAAAAGGGACATCAATTTCTATTGCAAAAATGGAAAGTGACAACAAAATTACAAATAGAAACATTAGCCATTTAAATGAATTTTCCCTTTTGAAAAGGATCGATACTATGAAACAATAAAATAGCAGACTTTTTAAAGTCTCATTCCAACTACTACCACTACAGTGCCTCCTACTGCAGGTATTACCTGTTTCCAGGGAATTATGTGTATGTGTGTTTCTATTGCCTCTAGTTAGCAGTACTATTTAAATTCAGAAGTATGATATATTACTTAATAATTTACAGTCAATGTGGAAGACTGCATCATATATTATTTATGGTGGCAAATGCTTAGGGACACAATACAGAATATACTCATATTTCTCAAGCTCCCATTATTGCCTTTTAGGTTACTTCAGAGTAAAAACTATTTGAGTTCCTATTTAAGGAGTTCATACCAGACATCAAAAGAAACATTACTGATTCATTGTAATCTCTGGAATAAAGCAAAGAGCAAAAGTAGTGGGGTATGGGGCAGAGTGAAGACAGCCATTGATCTCATTAGCACTACTCTTGAGTCACTCAGATCTAAAAATACTTTTCAAGCATGGCTGAACATGAGGCATTATAAACATAAACCATCCATCTAGATGCCAAGAAGCCAAACTTCCCCCTCCATGAAAAAAACAAAAATAAAAACAAAACAAAACTCATTCACTAATGCTGTGAGGGAAGGTTCTACAAGCAGGTCTTCATTTGTTGGTTTATATATGTTGTGGGATGTTGTGAAGTACTGTAGAGATGCCACTCCCCACTTTAGAACTGAGATGCTCTTTCTCCAAGCATCTGCAAGTGTTGGCAACATAAAAATATCAACAAAGTCTTTGCTCAAATTGCCTTCTGCAGAAGAGAACTTGCCCAAAGTTTTGCCCCTTTTATGACATGCAGACTACATCTCCCGAAAGAACAATACAGGGTTGAAGGGCTTTGTCCCTTGCTTTAAGTGAATGATCAGGAAGCGTTCTACTCCAGAATTCCCATGGAAGTGGCTGAAGTCCTGGTGGTGATTGCATCCTAGTTCAACAATGCCTCTGTCCCTCCTTCAACCTTCTACTTTTGTTGATCCCAGAGGGGCTCCTCATTTACACTTCTGTCCTCAAATCTCAGCATCAGATCTCTATTGAGGACGTTGGCTTAGACAGTCTATGTTAACAATGGTTGGAGGAGCCTACTTGAAAGTGAAAATTTAAAGCTGGATCACACACCAGCCAGGTGACTATAACCACTGCGTGAATGGTAGAAGGAAGAGCATTGTCCTGCATGTTCTAGCAGTGCAATCATTGAGATCTTTATCATCGTAAATCAGAATTGGGTACATGTACTAGGGAGGGCATACAGCCGAAGTTCAAGGAGTTCTGTGGAAGTAATAATTACTAAGACTGTAAGATTTAATGATTCTTACTAGGAGTTATGATGAAAAGGACAAAGAAAATGAAAATATATGTATAATCCCTGACTGAAAATTGAGAGTGAAATCTCTAAGTTCCTGTTGGTAGCATACAGTGCTGTCTTCTTTCTGGAGCTACAGGGCAGAAAAACAGCATCAAGCATGTGATATCACTAAGAAGAATAGTAGTAGTGGCAAAACTACTGAGAACATTGAACTCTTAAACTAGAGTATCTGTTGTACTAAGGCCAGTGCCCTGATTAGGAGGAGTATGACTAAGTGGTGTGTAATAGTGGATGAATGTAATGTGAGTATTAAATGCTGAAATACTCCTTAAGGATCTGTGTCTTTATAAATGGACCACTACTTACTGTTAATTGCTAGAGTGCCTCCCTTGCTTGATATCACTTCAGGGTAACTGCTTTACAAGCTAACATGAAATCCAATCAGCATTTATCCACACCACACCAGAAACCAGAAGATATGGGGGTACTTTCCAATAATATAGGATTTCTCATCTTGGCAAACTGCTGGGGAAAACGATGCTGACATACTGCAAAGACAGGCTTCTGAAGCTTGGGAAAGGTGGTGGCCCACACTGAGTGACAGAAAAATGCCAAAATGGATATGACGAAAATGGAAACACTGCATGTAGCCATGCTGGCATGGATAAACAACATGACTGAAACTCACAAGCTGAGTACCTTCCAACGGAGGAACTAGAGAAGACTCACTTTACCCAAATGCTGGTGACAGGATACAACCACTGCTAAGAAATCAGTGGTCATCTTCTGCATACCAGTGCTTCTGTTAAAGATGTTGTTAAAGTATTTGGATTGGAGCTAACAATAAAGATAATTGCATGAGAATAGGAAACCAGTGACGTATAGAAGACACAGTGATTCTAATTGTATATATGCTGCCTGAAACCATTTAGAGTTACTATCTTCTCTGGATTTGGACACATGTCTCAATAAAAACATGTTTCAAAAAGGGAAAATAAACATGAAAAATAAAAATAATTATCTCTATTTGGCATCAACAGAACAACAAGTTTTGCCTCTCATTATTTATACTTTTTTGGATTTTGGATACCATCATGTCATAACAGCCTTACAGGTTGTTAAGAACTGTGGGGCCTGCACTGTGGTGCAGCGGGTTAAACCCTGGCCTGAAGCACCAGCATTCCATATGGGCGCAGGTTCTAGTCCTGGCTACTCCTCTTCAATCCAGCTCTCAACTATAGCCCGGGAAAGCAGTACAAGATGGCCCAAGTCCTTAGGCCCCTGCACCCATGTGGAGGACCCAGAAGAACCTCCTGGCTCTTGCCTTTGGATCAGCGCAGCTCCGGCTGTTGCAGCCAGTTGTGGAGTGAACCAGCGGATGGAAGGCCTCTCTCTCTCTCTCTCTCTCTCTCTCTCTCTGCCTCTGCCTCTCTGTAACTCTGTCTTTCAAATACATAAAATAAATCTTAAAAAAAAAAAAAGAACTGTGAGGTGCTGAGGATATGAACATACAAGCACACAAACTTATACATATCCTACTGTAAGGTTAAAAATTCAGAATTTAGGACCTGACATTATGGGGTAGCAAGTAAAATTGTCACCTGCCATGCAGACAATCCCATAAGGGCACTAGTTCATGTCCCGCATGCTTTACTTCCAGTTCAGCTCTCTGCTAATGGATTGGGAAAAGCACCATCCTTCCCTATACTGTCTCACTCTCCCAGGTTCCTGATATATGGAAGTTTTCAATTTATCTTGAATTTACTGTTTATTCCTTTCATTTCATTGACTACTAAATTTACCGGAAAAGTGATCAAACATCCTGTCTAGTTTTGCTTTCCTTCTCTTACCATTCTCAACCTTCCTTAGCTAAAATCACCCAAAATCAAAATTTGAAGTATCAACAATGGTTATTGCTCCAATAATTTTTTCTAGACATTTTATGTCATTGCTTCTGACCTTGATTATTTTCTTTAATGTTTCCTTTCTTCCACCTACAATCATTTAACCCTCTTCCTCCCACTGTGCCTAAAATTAATGTATTACTGAATGTCATGCTTTCCTGCTTGACAAAGTAGATGCAAACATCTCATTCAGTAACAAGTACAGCAGTACCTCCTTTGTAGAGGCCATGAGAGTACCTAGAATACATATTACTGAAACACAAAGGGCAAATAATTGGGAACGAATAATTCAATCAATAATTTAATCAATTTTCAACAAACTAGTTCACTTTGAAGAGAACTAGAGTGTGGATGATGCAGGATTAGCTTAAACAGCTCTTTCTCAACTATTGGAAACATTGTTTCTGACAATGCTCTGTTGTTAAGACATCCTAATATAAAGAGCCTAAACAAATTTGTGAGCCACTTGATTAACAAAATGGTGACAATCTCTTTCATCTGCTACTTGGGGACTGAGAAATCTCAATATCCAGTGGTAAGTGGTATCCTCTCAGGTTCAATGACCATTCTCAGCAAAGTGGAATGGGGATGAAATTGCCTCCACACTTTGGGAGGCAAAGGTATGGATAAATTTACCCTGAAAGTAGAAATATTGGAGAGACAATAGGTGACTTTACTATACTTTGAAACAGAAGGTAAATCTGTTCTATGGGACTTCTGTTATTAGCATTTGATGTAATCAGAGGCAATAAAAAGGGGATAGGATGGTTCATGTACCAAATCTATTGTTACCATTGCAGAAGATGTTATAAAGCACATCTGGAAATAATATCAGGTAAGCCTTTTTAAAATGTTCAATTATGTATCAATGTATTGTAATGCAGGAATTAAGATTTGGGGTTCTGATATCTGAGAGCTTACATTTAAATCTTTGATCCACTACTTTTATGTAGCTTTGAGCAAGTTACTTGACCCAAACTCAGCTTTCTTTGTTACAAAATTATAATCAAGAAAGAGTATTTCATACAGAGCTGAAGTGGGGATTGCCTGAACATGTAAAATTACTGGCACACAAAAAATGTGCAATAATTTTTCAATTATCTATAATTAGTTTACTCCCTTCTCCCTTGGCTTTTCCCTGAGGAGCTTAGATTTAGTCTTTAATGTAGAAGCTGTCAATGTGTTTGTTTCTGATGCTATTATGAAAAGTGGTAACTAAGGAGATTATCTTTAACTCTGCCACCAGAATGTGTTCTCTTATGGAAGTGGAAAGAGGACTAAATATGGGATGGTACCTAACACCACAGAAGAGGGGCCAACATTTGGCTTAGTGGTTAGGATACTAGTTGAGACACTGTGTACCACATCAGAGCGGCTGGGTTCAACAGTGCCCTCCAGTTTCTGAGGCCAGTTTCTTGGTAGTGCAGACCAAGGAAGGCCGTAATTATATTTCAGGTAGTTTTATCCCTGCTGCCCACGTGAGAAACATGCCTTAGTGGTGGCTCAGGCAGCTGTAGGCATTTAGGGAGTGAACCATGCGAGCACTCCCTCTGCTTTTCTCTCTCTCTCTCTCTCTTCCTCTCTCCCTATCTCTCTATGTGACTCTGTGTCTCTATATCTCTATCTCATTAACCTAGAAAGAGAGAGAGAGAGAGAGAGATAGAGAGAGAGAAAGGAAGGGATAGAGGGAGAGGGGAGGAAGAAAGAGATAGAGAAACCTGAGTAAACATCACTAAATTGAAACACTATGAGATTTAGGGGCTTTTTCGAAATGGTAAAAAGGGTTAAGTGTAGCATCCTTTCTAACACTAGAAATGCAGAATCATGAATATTGAGCAAATGTTTTAAAAGTAATAAAGCTGCATCATGTGATAACTAAACTGTTTAAACTATAACTCAATTTTTAATGCCAATGTCTCTGATCTAAATCTTAGTTTTTGTTTTAGTTAGCTAATCTCTTAAACCCTAGCTACATATTCAATATGAAATTGGAATCTTTAAATTAAAAAAAAAATGCAAGTAACAATCAATGCATGTGAACTGTATAGAGCTCTAAAGCTTTTTGTCATTTTTTTTTCTATTTTCAAACCTAATTTTAGCCTTGGCATGCAATATTTGTGAAAATAATGCTTACATTTTTATGTTAATATACAGCTGGAAGAGAGTACATAGCAATTATGTGATGACTAAAAGGCCCAAAAGCTTAATAGTGATGTTTTGAACAATTTAATCCATTAAAAGCTCAGTTAAGCGAATAAAGAAAATATTTTTAACATATGGTTGTAGTAAAGGAAAGACTGGTAAACATTTTAGCATAATGGGATATTTTGAGTAATTTCACCTCCTAAACCGCTATGTTTAGTAAATTGAATGAAAGGTTTTCTAATCATAATTAGTATTTTAACAAAATTTCATCTATTTTACATTATATAGTTTTTAAAATTGTCAACAGTCTTGCTTCCTCTGACCTTCATATGCATATTATCTTCTACTCTCTGAAGCAAACTATAAGGGCGTTATATCTATAACTTCCATTATTATCTTTTTTAAATTTATTTATTTGACAGAGCTAGACAGTGAGAGAGAAAGAGAGAAAGGTCTTCCTTCCATTGGTTCACCCCCAAAATGTCTACTATGGCTAGAGCTGCCCAATCCGAAGCCAGGAGCCAGGTGCTTCCTCCTGGTCTCCCATGCGGGTGCAGGGGCCCAAGGACTTGGGCCATCCTCCACTGCCTTTCCCGGGCCACAGCAGAGAGTTGAACTGGAAGAGGGGCAGCCGGGACTAGAACCCGGCACCCACATGGGATCCTGGCACTGCAAGGCGGAGGATTAACCAAGTGTTCCACAGCGCCGGCTCCCCATTATTTATTTATTTATTTATTTTTTCAAGATTGCCCACTGGATGCTACTTCTCTCTTCAAATCAAGCCTTCTTTCCACTAATCCAACTCCATCCTCGCTCACTTTTAATGCATATTTATTAACTTCTCTGTTTAATATAATACCAAATATATAAATCCATGACAAAGATGTTGAGATTAATCTCCTAATAATCTCGTAGGACACTATTTTAAATGAGTAATTGAAATAAATTATATTTGGAGATACATGCCTGTTAAAATATGTGTATAAAGAAAAGAATGATACACAAATGTTCACAGCAGGTAGGGTTAGGCCAGGGCAAAGAGAGGATCCCGGAACTAAGCCCAGGTCTCTCATGTTGATGATGGTGATCCAGGCACTTGAGCCATCCTCTGCTGTTTCTTGAGGTGTGCATCAGCAGCAGCTGAATCGGAAGTAGAGCAGCCAAGCTGTGAAGCCTGCACTGCAGTGTGGGATGTCAGAATCCCATCAGGCCATTATCCACTTCTTTGTGACACATGGGCATCCCAGCCAGGTGTGTCCTGACCTACTCCCCTACCTATTCAGGGTGTTTCTCTCACTCTCACTGTGTTGTCTACTATATTACTTTTTTCTTTCTTTTTTAGTTTAAAATATACTATATATTATTTTCTCCAATTAGAAAAATAATACATGATCAGAACAAATAACTTAGAAATACAAACATCCATTAAGGAAAACACAAACAAAATCCCCTGAATTACACCTCTAAAGGAGAACCTCTATTGATCTTCAGGCTCTGAAGACACTATAAGTCAAATTGCCAAAGACTTCCTGAGATGTTGAGTGAAGTTGCAAATGAGGAACATACAACAGTCATATACATCCTTACCATGGTTTTGGAGGATAAAGCCTTATTCATGTCCTTCAAAATCAAAAAGCTATTTTTCTCTTCCTTGGGGGAGCTCTTGGGATGGACTAAATGAGAGGTAGGAAAATGCCCATCATTGCAGCTCAAACAGCAATTCTTGTTTCTTTCTCAACCACCAACTTCAGCAGAGTGGCACAATTCACCAAGATGTTTGAAAATGCTTTTGAAAGCTACAGCCGATTTGTGATAATTCCCTTAATAATTTCAGTCATTATTTTCAGATTTGCTGTCTTGAGGTGAAAGAGTAAGGAGAAACAGGCTGTGGGAACTTCAGGGCACCTTGGGGACAAACGCCCATCAGAAGGGGCACTAGCACATGCCCTCGCTGTATCCACCTCAGTCACACAGGACTGATGGGACAATCTGCTGCACTTTTCTGCATCTCCTTGCACACAGATATGTATGATGCCTTTGAAGTACTGACAGAACACAAAAGAGCCCAGCACAGAAGGAAGATTGCAGTGTCTCAAACGAAAGGCTCCAAGAGATTTTGAACTTAAAAAATGACAACACTAAATTTTGCTGCATTTTTTTCTTCCTTAAATATGTTTAATGCTACAAAGCTCATGTCCTACTTGAGGACAATGTGAGGGATATGTCCGGATTCCCTTGGGATCCCACTGGCCTCTGCCTGAACTCAGATGCTCAGCAAAACTGGCTACAGTGTGCCCCATGCAATTTCGAATGCGGGCAGGGATTCCCAATTCCGTAGGTGCCCACCTGCTCAATTCAGAGGAGGCATTGCTTTGTGGTGTTGAGAGACATGGGCTTTGGAGCAGAAGTCTTAGCTCTGCTGCTGGATGCCTTTGGACCAGGCAATTCCTATGGGCCCCAGTTTCCCCATCTGTAAATGGGAAAAATATTTACCATCTGGGCTATGCAGGAGATTAAATAAAGCACAGGAAGCACATAAGGCAGAACCCAATGCACAATAAGGCTCACAAATGTCAAAGTATGCGACAGGAGGTTAGTGTGGCGGTCAATATACTGATTAAGGAGACTGCATGGCATACTAGAGTACCTGGATTAAAACAAGAACCCGACCCCTGGCCACACATACCATGGGACGCAGGGTGATGGCTCAAGTAGCTGGATTCCTGATACCCATCTGGAGACCTAGAGTGAGTTTCCAGCTCCTCCTTCAGCCTGCCCTGCCCTGGCCATTGTGGGCATTTGGGGAGTAAATCAACAGGTGGGGGTTCTCTATTTCTTTGCTTCTCAAATAAGAACCTAAAAATATATGTTAAAAATTCTGGCATGCCTTTTCATCAACCTATTTCATACAAACTCTTTTCTCTCATAAAAAATGCAATAAAAACTATCCTTCTGAACCTGGGCTGAGGTGGGGGACTGATCTCACCCAGAGGTTACCTCAGCCACAGTCTCAGGCCTGCATAGCCAGAGAAGATCAACAGATACCATATTCTGCACCTGGAGTGTAACCTGGTGAGGGCTATGGTGAGGACTCAGGTGACAAAGCTGACAAGGCTCAAACAACTGGCTGGCTGTGTGTGTAGCAACCCTATGGAGGGCACTAAGGTTATACAGTTAGCAAAGCTCAGGAGAAAGAAAACCCTTACACTGGCCACACTGGAATCATCCTTAAAAAGCAATGACAACCACAGCACTGTTTTGCCTTTAATCACATTTTAAAATGCTCGACACAGAGGCAGACAATGTCCTTTTATATTTCATCTTTACTCATCTGCTAGTCTCAAAATGAAAGTGCAGAACTTTCTGTACCAACTTTAAAGTCTGGTTGAACACTGGGTAGTGAGCAAAGCTGTTCAAACTCTCCTTTAATTTTTTTCTAAAACTTCATAGAAAGTATCATAAACATGGTCATTGTTAAGGAATTTCCAAATCAATGATGCTGAGACCTTTATCTTTTTGCTGTATTTCTCAGTAGCACAACTGTATAGGAATCATTTCCAAGCTAAAGGAAAACCCTGGGAGCAGTCAATCTCAGATCAAGTCTTGGATCCATATAACATAGCATACTGCCTTCCTTTTTTGGAAAAAAATCATTTTATTTATTTGAAAGGCAGGGTTACAGAGAGAGAGGGGGAGAGAGAGAGAGAGATCCTGGCCCACTCCCCAAGTGGTCACAACGGCCAGGGCTGGGAAAGGCCAAAGGCATGAGCCAGGAGCTTCTTCTGGGTCTCCCAGGTGGATGCAAGGTTCGAAGCACCTGAGCCATCATCCTCCACTGCTTCTCCCAGGCCATTAGCAGGGAGCTGGATTGGAAGTGGAACATCCGGGACTCGAACTGGCACCCACATGGGACACCAGCATTGTTGGCAGAGGCTTAACCAACTATGCCACAACACTGGCCTCAGCTTTCCTTTAATTATACTTAAATTGCTGCTTCTTCATGGTTGTCCTGATATTCTTCCTCAGGAAAGTTCACACCTGCCATCACAATGGCATTGTTAAACTGAAACTCTTAGAAACAAAAGAACTCTTAATAAAGAGTTTTATTGAGCCATTATAGATGCTAGCCAGAAAGAGAAAGGATGAGATCTTGAGACAAACTCTGCAACTAACAGAAGCAGACCTAGGTAACAGGTGCAAAATATTCACGAAACTAGAGTTAACACCAATTTTTATGAACTTTGGGGAAGGAAAGTACTGTGATATATGTTGGCCACAGGTCAGAGGTGAGGGATACCTCAAAGCAGGCAAAGGATTTGGGGTAAGGAAATAGTTTATAAGAAGCAGATGTTGCTTTGGATTGGCTGAAGCTCTGCTTTGATGGCTGCACTTCAGGAGTTTTGAGTTAAGGATTTTATCATACACTTAGGAAGGTGGAACAATTTCTTGTTATTAGTTAGCTTCTTTTTTATTGTAGGATTGGTCCAAAATTATTAACTGAATAACTTCTCTTATCTCTTTTCTCCTCCATCTTCTGGCATTGTAACTGAATTTAGATCAGCTCGGAATTTTTCTCTTACCAACATTGAAGATTTCCTGACTGCCAATCATGGGGCTACCCAGCCTGCCCCTGTCCCTTGGGGTTCATGCCACCCTGCAGACCCTCAGATATCATCCTGACCATGTACTCTTTTTATTCTCTAAGACAATGAAGTTATGTTATACAGTATTTGATTAGTCAAAAAGCCAACTTAAGACATCTAATGTAGATCCTGAATGATTCCACATCACTCATTTTTACTGATTTACTAACGCTGATCAAGTCTTTTTCTTACTATGCAGGTTTGGTGGGGGCAGTGCTGTGGCATAGTAGGATAAGCCTCTGCCTGCAACACAGGGATCCCTTTCACGTCCCAGCTGCTCCTCTTCCCATTCAGCTCTCTGCTCATGGACTTGGAAAACAGTGGAATATATAAGATACTTATATATTGATAAAAAATGTGAGTTTTGAGAATATAGATTTTTCTAACTTATTTTTAAGAAGTCAGGAGCAGCCCTATTATATTAGAAATTTAGTGTATGTTAAGGTAACTATCATTTCCAAATTTGAAGTATATTAACAGACTTTCTTAAAGTGTACTCATATTTTATTAAATTAATATTATACTAAATTACTTTTTATCTTTTCTGTATGATTTTATGTTTTAAATCATTGTTCAATAATTTTGTCAACTGTTTTTAATATTTGTCATTTTTCAAGATTTTTATTTAACTGAGAGAATCAGAGGGAGAGAAAGAATGAGATAAACAGAGAGAGAAAGGGAGAGCTCTTACCTACTCTTCCACTTTCCAAATGCCTCCAATGGTCAGAGCTACCCAGGCCAAGGCCAGGAGTCGGGGACTAAATTAAATTGTCCTATGTGAATGGACAAGGAGTTATTTCATTCACCACGACCGCCTTCCAGGTTTGTGATGCTGTGAGACTGGATTCAGGGGTCAGAGTCAAGAGCTGAAGCCAGGCATGCTGACTGAGTGCCAGTGCCTCACTGCGCATCATAACGGCTAGACCAAACCATATATATATATATATATATATATATATATATATATATATACATATACATATACATATATATATCTCCAAACGTAATATCAGATTAAAAATAGAAAAGTCCTGCCTCAGAAGGTAAATAGAGTATAAATTTTTGGTGTCTTAAAATTAATTTCAAGACTTACTTGGAGAAATGTCTGATTTTAGGAGTAGATCATGTACTATATCAGATGAGCCTGGAGAAAACTCTTAATGCCAGAAAGAAAGTAAATGCTTGAAAACTGAAGCAGGGGGGATGCTTTTAGAGGTGAAGGAACTTGGATCCATTGTTTATTACTATACTTCAGACTTAGGGGCAGGAGTCTGGTCAAGTTGTTCAGACAGCCACATACCAGACTGAAGGCCCTGGATCTGGGCTCAGCTTCCTCTCCTGACTCAGCTTCATGCTTACTTGTACCCGGGAGGCAGTGGTGATGGTTCAGGTGGTTGGATCTCTGCAGCCAGGTGAGAGACACCTGTATCTGAGTTCCTGGTTCCCAGCTTTGATCCTGGCCAGCAGCCATTACAGGCATCAGAGGAAGAATCAGCAGAGGGTAGCTTGCTCTCTCTCTCTCTCTCAAATAAATAATTTTTAAAAATTAGACTTAGTGAATTGAGGTCATCGAACTTGGCCTTTGATATGTTTACATTTAAAATGATATTGTTGGCTGGCGCCGCAGCTCAATAGGCTAATCCTCCGCCTTGCGGCGCCAGCACACCGGGTTCTAGTCCCGGTCGGGGCGCCGGATTCTATCCCGGTTGCCCCTCTTCCAGGCCAGCTCTCTGCTGTGGCCAGGGAGTGCAGTGGAGGATGGCCCAAGTCCTTGGGCCCTGCACCCCATGGGAGACCAGGATAAGTACCTGGCTCCTGGCTTCGGATCAGCGCGGTGCACCGGCCGCAGCATGCCAGCCGCGGCAGCCATTGGAGTGTGAACCAATGGCAAAATAAGACCTTTCTCTCTGTCTCTCTCTCTCACTGTCCACTCTGCCTGTCAAAAAAAAAAAAAAAAGATATTGTTCCCTTTGAGAATTCTTTATTTTCTGTAAATACTCAACTGTTTCATATTATATAATACTCTGTATTGAAGTTTTCTTAGAAGTCAAAGTTATACTTCTTAATTAGTTCACTGATACTTTGAAAGATGAAGCTTTTGAAACATTACAAAACAACCTGATATTTCAGTACTTTTGCAAAAATTTCTAGCTGAAGGAAATTAACAGTAAGTCCCTTTCCTTCTGGATATACATATTCACCACTGGTTTTATGCTTATTTTCCATATTAACTGTTTTCTCAGAGGTTTTTTTTCTCTTAATTGACTATAAAGGTAATGCTATTTGTAGGGTAATAAGTCCAAAATCACCATCCGCAGAGAATAAGCAGGGCCAGTTAACTTTCAGATTTCAAGAGATGTAGGGATAGCTGGTGGGCAGAAAATATATGAAAGGTCTTCAAGCAGGCCATGGAAATGCATATTATAAAAAACTATGCAAAGATTTCAAAATGTTTTCACACCATGGTAAACCTAGCTTTTATTTAATTTATCCACAAAATTTTTGTAGTCTTCTTACATATATGGAGTGATACAAGAATGTTACTCTCTTATTATGAGACCAAGTCTGAGCAGGCCAGGAGGTGACAGCTGAGCAAATTCATAATGGTTGTCATTACTTCAAACTGCTTCCATTTTTCTGTGTATTCCTGGGTGTCCTGGAAGGTCCCAGGGCTATAAATGATACTTCAAAGAGAATATAACTTCAGTTTGCTTAAAGTAGAATGCCTCTGCTTTTATAACTTTTGCAATTAACATACTTGGTATTATGAAATAAAGAGATCTTTGCGTCTACTCTCTGATAGTTTGGTAATTAGTTGCCTGAAAGAAATAGTTCAATAACAGAAAAGTCATACAAATTTATGAACTTGCAAGCTCATGGGAGTTACACAAATTATTAATCTCAAAGGACAGTGTAATGGTTGAAACTTAAATAACTTCTTCCTAGAGAAAAAGAAAGTGGAGTACTTAGGAAATTATAGATGAACAGTGTTTTTGGGGGAGATTAATGGTCCCAAAGAACAATCAAGAGCCTGAAACAAAGATTTTTCTAGGTTCTGGATGTGATGTTAATTCTGGATTTCTTTTTTTGCTAGTTCATCTTCCCTTCTTGATAGAATTATGATTGAGGGTGTTTCCAAGACAATTACATTCCTTCTGGGGGATCTTCCTTTGGTCAGATAATGGGACTTTAGAAATATACTCTCCTTGTACTTTAGGAGAGTATCTCGGGGCCAGCGCTGTGGCATAGTGGGTAAAGCTACAACCAGCAGTGCCAGCTTCCCATATGGGCACTAGTTCAAGTCTTGGCTGCTCCACTTTGATCCAGCTCTGTGCTATGGCCTGGAAAACCAGTAGAAGATGGCTGAAATGCTTGGACCCCTGGGGGAAAAGCAGAACAATCTCCTAGCTCCTGGCTTTAGATGAGCCCAGCTCTGGCTGCTGTGGCCATCTATGGAGTGAGCTAGCAGATGGAAGACCAATTCTCTCTCTCACTCTCTCTCTTCCAAAAAAAAAAAAAAAATCTATAAAAACAGATAGGGAGAGAAAAAAGAGTGTATCCATAGACAGATGCTTGAAGGAAGGTCAGCTGATTCTTTAAATATTCATCATGTCAAGTGCCATACTTTGAGGATTCATCTTCTGAGCCCCAACATCGCACTCTAAATGTGATATTGGAAATCGTAAGATCAATCTTACAGGTCTGGAAGGGCATTTGCATTTGTGTGTGGTATACATACATACATACCTGGGTGTTCTGGTAACAATTAATTCCATGTGGATCTTTATTTAGTTTTTTTTTTTCCATGTGCACATTCAAAAGGAGACCTGCCTACCTGCTCTCCTACATAAATTACTAAACTTTCACCTTACATTGTAATAGGTTTTAAAAGAAAAAAAAAGAGAAAATGGGAATATCAGCATATACAGGTTCTATCATTCTTGTTACTCTATTTTTTAAGCATACTTTTCTTTAGATGTTTATTATTTTATTTTGCCTCTATTGCTCAAAGTTAATCTTGAACTTTAGCAAGACTGGATTCTTCTCTTTGCCAACAAACTAATACAGAATCATCGCTAACATCTACTTAGTAGTCCTAATCCTTAAATGTAGAAAAAACAAACATAAGCTTGTATTAGTGAATTCCAAATCAAAATGAAATACTACAGAAATTTAACTTCACCCTAAGGGTTTGGCATCTCTTGTTCACAATAAAAATCTGAGAAGGAAGTCCCAAAGATAAACTTTTGAGCTTTTAAGTCATAGGCAAGGGATTGTCAAAACAGGAAAAGTAAACTATAAGGAAGAATTTGGGTATGGAGTCAGACTGAAAGCTAGAAGTCAGATGTGAGAAATATTTACAAAAGGAATATAGGACTTAGAGACTCAGCAGTTTCTAAAGTAACAATAGAGGCTGTCCAAAGATTGTTCATGACCTTAGAAGTGAATGGAAAGGCAACATTAGTTCATATAATAAAGTGAATCCTGTCTTTTTTCATAGCTGCTGAAAACTAAAACTGTATAGCCACATTAAACTTCTTTGTAAAACATTACTCAACTCGATCATAAATTCTGTAAAATAATGTGCAGTAAAGAGACAAAGACTTACAACTTTCAAGAACTCATCTGAAGAATAAAGCACCTTGGAGATTTCTTCCTGACTGCTCACCAGCAAAAATAAATACCTATAAAAAAGAAGATGCAGTGAGTCTCAAAGAAACTCCAATATAAGGCTTCAGAATATGGTCATAATTGTTTTCATTGAAATGCTGACTCAGGAAAATACGAACATAAATCTACATAATTTATAGAATGTGTGAAAATGATTCCCAGCGTTCAGTTGGCAAGCACTCACTTCCACAAACACTCTATTACCCCAGTCTTGGGAATACTACCTTCTAAATGTTTTTCCCCATTGCTATCACCATTACAGTCCAAATCACCACCATTTCTCCCAAGATTTTTGCAATACTCTCTAACTTGTCTTTTCGAGTCCTCGTTTGTTCCAGATACATCTTAAGAGTGAAGTCAGAATATAATAAATGTGACACCTTACTAACCTACTGAAACCTCTTCAATTACTTCGTGTTTTATTATCATGAAGTTTAATTTCTTGGATGTGCATGAGAAGGCTCTCCTTTATCTATCCCTAGTGTATATTTCTTGTGCCATTGTTAATTTCATCCATCCATTCTGCTTTTAGATCTTTGCTTATTTTTATTGAGTCCATTATTGTCTGCCAATAATTAATACAAGACTGATTTCTAAATAATTTATAGACAAGTGAAAGTAGCTTATATTCTGTTTGATGCATAGATACTTCATATTGATACTAACTATACTGATCGAGGTGAAAATTTTTCTTTTGTTTTTATTTGAAAGGTAAGGAGCAGAGAGAGTTCCTCTATCCTCTGGTACACTACCCAAATGCCAACAGGAGTCAGGACCGGGCCAAGCAAAAACCAGGAGCCAAGAACCTAATCCATATCAACCATACGTGCGCCAGGGAACATCCACAGTGGGAATTAACACAGGGATCTAGAATGGGAAATAGCACAGGGATTCGAACATAGGCACTCTAATACGGGATGCAGGCAGCTCAAGTATCATCTTAATTTCTGTGCTAAATGTCTGCCTTAAGATGAGAAGTTTTACTTAAGAGGCAAGTAGGATATCTGCAGGCAGACTTTTGTGAATTATTTGTGACTTGAGATCCAGAGATGGAAGCCTATGGCAAAAGAAAAGTGACTACATGCCACTCTTTGAAAATAATCTTGATGTTCAAGTAGGACTTGAAGGATAAAAGCTTTTCAGTACACATAACTCAAAACGTTATGAAAAGACACGCTCTGATGAGAAAGTATAAGACATTGGCTGTAGTTCAACAACTATGACAGGAGTCACGGTGGAGAGTAATTTGAAGAAAGGTTGCAGCCGTGCCATCAGAGATCCTGACTGGACAGTGATTACTGGAGTCTGGGGCAGGTAGATGAAGGTTGGATAGAGTCTGGGGGCTAGAGGAAGGTTGGATAACTGACACCAAAATATAGAAGAAGGGACAAGCTGTAGTGCTCCTTAGCACAATGGAGTGAATGTAAATCACAGTATCCTATTAAGTATTTTATAAATAAATAGAAGAGCCCAAACACTACAAACATAAAGTAATGACGAGCTGGAAATTTAATTATCCTGAGTGGATCAGTACATATTGAAATATCACACTGTATCCTATAAACACATGCAATTCTTATTTTAATCAAAAAATTTTTAAATGGTCAGAGATGAGTAGGCAACCAATTAGAGCTAAAGAAAGATAATGACTGATATGAAAGAATAGATTAGATTGCAATAGGATTATAATGTCTTAGAACTGATAAACAGTCTTACAGGGCTTTCTTATCAGCAGGTGTTAGCCACTGTAGTTCTCAGCACTCACCAGATAGCCACTCTTTCAGACCCCTCAACATATCTTGAGAAATCAACTTGCATGGTTTACTGCCAATGACAGTAGTCACATACTTACACATATTGAACAGAAAATCCATTTTATCAAAAAAATTGATAAAGACACATTAACCTGTTTCTAAATATATATATTTCTCATTTTAGATTGCAGCCACCAAGTTTATAATTTGATATAACATTAACATTTGTAGTGGAAGTCATTATTTTGAAGTTTAAACCTTTCTCAAAAAAAAAAAAAAACGCAGTGTTTGTCTCACTAAGTAGGATTCTTTTACAACTCTAACTCATTATAATCTGAAGTTTATGTAAATGTATAATCCTATACTTGAAGCATAACTAATAATAACAACAACTAACATTTACCATTCTAAGGGTTTTAAGTATGCTAATATATTTAGTCCTTGAAATAATCTTATAAGGGAGATTCTATTCTGATACTCACATCAAAGTTAAGAAAACTGAATCAGACAGGGGTGAGTAACCAGCTCAAAATGCACAGCTGCGGAGCCAGTGTGTGCATAGCAGACTAAGCCATCCCCTGTGATACCAGCTGCACCACTTCTAATCTAGCTCCCTGTTAATCAGCCTGGGAAAGCAGCAAAAGATGACGCAAGCACTTGGGTCCCTACACCCACATGGGATACCCTGATGAAGTTCCTGGCTCCTGGCTTCGGCCTGACCCAGCACTGGCCATTACAGCCATTTGGGAAGTGAACCAGCAGATAGAAGATAGTCTCTCTCGCTATTGCTCTCGCTCTCCCCTTCCCCCTCTCCCTCTCCCTCTTTTCCTCCCTCCTCTTTCTGTAACTCTTTCATATAAATAAATAGACCTTAAAAAAAAAAAACCCACAAAACTTCACACCTGGTGAATTGAAACCTTAAAAGTAAGGTTCCACAACTGAGACTCTTAAAGCTGTATGATTTTTTTTTTTTTTTTTGGACAGGCAGAATGGACAGTGAGAGAGAGAGAGAGACAGAGAGAAAGGTCTTCCTTTTCCGTTGGTTTACCCCCTCAATGGCCGCTGAGGCCGGTGCGCTGCGGCCAATGCACCGCACAGATCCGAAGCCAGGAGCCAGGTGCTTCCTCCTGGTCTCCCATGCGGGTGCAGGGCCCAAGGACTTGGGCCATCCTCCACTGCACTCCTGGGCCACAGCAGAGAGCTGGACAGGAAGAGGAGCAACCAGGACAGAATCTGGCGCCCCGACCAGGACTAAAAATCAGGGTGCCGATGCCACAGGCGGAGGATTAGCCTAAGGAGCCACAGCGCCAGCCGCTATATGACATTTTAGTCTTGTTATCTGCCTTTGCAACAAAGAAATTTCAAAGTTTTCATGTGGCTATTACTTACCCAAACATACAATTCATATATTGAAAAGATCTTAAAAATTCAGGACTTATGACACTGGGCTAGGGCTTTAGTTTATTTCTTTAGGTTCTTGTTGGTTATTTTTCCTTTTTTTTTTTTTTAAATTACCTAGTACCTTATTGCATCATAAGTTAAAATAAACTAGAGAGAAAAGCTGGGAGGTCAGAGCAGGTTGTTTATTCTCCATAAATTAATCAGCTGGTACCTCCTAATAAGCTGTACAAAGAATAAATAAGACAAACTTGACCTCTGCCTTGTGGAGCTTTACACCCAGGAGCAGTGTCAAATGACTGTATATGCAAAGTGTAGGCTAATGCCTTGCCATCTCCCTTCTCTTGGTCAGGAACTAGTTTTCTCCATTTGAGACTAGGCTGGTGAGAGAGGCTCAGTGACTCTCTTTCAAACAATAAAATTATGAAGTATAAATAGCAATCCCTCAAAATCTCAGCCTGGTAATCCCTACATTAGCCAAGAAATGCAGGGTATCATGAGCAGTCACAAACCCTAATACTCCATGCCTCCCAGTGCAGGGTGACAGGAGGGGACTTCACTTCAGTGGCAGTCTTCCCTCAAATCACCCTCACATCCAGTTTAACCATGAGAAAACACGAAGGCAAAAAAGCCAAATGACATGTAAAATTTGATCAGTTCTCCGAGAAATATCAAGGTTATGAAAAATAAAGACTGAGAAAAAAAATCACAAATTGGGGGAGACAAAGCAGCTATGATAACCAAATCCAATGTTTTGTTCTAGATTGGATCCTGGAACTGAGAAAAAGAAGTCAGAGGCAAACTACTCCATAGTGGATTGCAAATAAACTTTATAGTCTAGGAATCAATGCATTGCAGTGGGTTAAACTGCCACCTGTAGACATTAGCATCCCATATCAGAGCTCTGGTTCAAGTTCCTGGCTGCTCTCCTGATCCAACCCCCCACTAATGTACTTGGGGAAGCAGCAGAAGATGGCCCAAGTACTTGGGCTCCTGCCACCCACCTTGGAGACTGATATGGAGTTCCAGGCTCCTGGCTATGGACTGACCCAGCCCCAGCTATTTTGGGCATTTGGGGAATGAACCAATATATACTGTGCTCTCTTTTTCTCTCTCCCTCTTTCTCTCTCTCTGCTTCCTTCCCTCTCTCTATCCCTCTCTCCCTGTCTCTGCCTCTCTATCACTCTGCCCTTCAATATATAAAATGAATCTCTAAATAATTTTATAGTATAATTATTAATGTTGTGCCAATTTGAATTTCTTAGTCTTAATAAAGTATATAGAAGATGTTAACATAAGGAAAAAATAGTAGCATTTGCACTATCTTTACAACTCTTATGTAATATAAAATCACCGAAAACAGAAGGTTTTAAAAAATTCCAATGTTAATATGTACTTTTTTAGGGAAAGGGCAAGCTGCTCTTGAGAACACATTATGAAGTAGTGTTAATGGCACCTCAAACTATAGTCAAATCCTGCCCTGGCCAGATTTTGAATGTGTGAAAGTTAAGAATGCTTTTGGGACTTTTAAAGAGTTTTAGAAAAATAAAACAAAATGAAGATCATGTAACAGAAACCTGGCCTTCTACCGAAAAATACTGCTGCCCCCTCACTGGGGAGATCCGAAAACAGCACCTGAAAGGGACAACTATTAATCTACAAACTGAAGAGTGGGAAAAAGTCAGACAAGGGAAGTAGGGAAGAGGCAGAGAAGAAGGGAAAAAAAATGCTAAAGACAGGGAAACCTTCCAGTTCAGTAATGAAGGATGTGCAAAGGGTGGAAGGAATTTGAGATTCCAATTGGCTTAAAACTGGAAAAGGAGGTAATGGCCATGTGATTGCAGTGTATGGTGCACATGGGGGCAGTAGATGCTGGAGACTTACACAAGGGCTGTCATCTGCATGACAAAGAAGTGTATCATGAGTTTATTTAAAGTAACTAAATGACCCTAAACTTGTAGATGATATTAACCACCTTGTATTTTTTTTTCAAGATGTATTTATTTATTTGAAAGGCAGACTTACAGAGAGACAGAGGCAGAGACAGAGAGAGAGAAGTCTTCCATCTGCTGGTTCAGTCTCCAAATGGCCACAATGGCCAGAGTTGGGCCAATCTGAAGCCAGGAGCCAGGAACCTCTTCCAGGTCTCCCACATGGGTGCAGAGGCCCAAGAACTTGGGTCATCTTCTACTGCTTTCCCAGGCCATAGTAGAGAGCTGGATTGGAAATTTAGCAGCCAGGACATGAACCAGCACCCATATGGGACACTGGCCCTGCAGGCGGTTTTACCCGCTACCCACAGCACCAGTGCCACACCTCGTATTTCTTAACTGCAGAGAAAGGAAGAAAGAAAAAGACTGGAGACAGATCACTTAGGTGTTTGTAGGATTCCATTAAAAAAAACAAGACTATTTGTCCTGAGATAGTGACCATGAGCTGAAGCCAATTGAAAGAAATTCAATTTATGAGGTGGAATTGACAACGTTGGGTATCTACAGAAAAAGAGAGTTGACAAAAAAGGAGCACATGTTGCTCTCCTTCACCAGGAATATGAATATATGTGGGTGAGCACCTTTTGGAGAAAGAGGAGGAACAGGATTCAAAGACATTCGGTGCTGATAACCACTGGTGTCGTGAAGTTTAGGTTTTCAGTTGTATGGGCATTGAAACTTCAATGGGAAAACTGGCCCACGGTGCCCAAACTCCTCAAGTCACAAAAGCTGAGAGCAACTTGTAAATGTAAAAATTATCCAGTTAGATCTCAAGTCTACCAAAGAACCGTCCTCAAAATCTTAAATAACTCCCACCCTTACTCCAAATAAACAGAGTCCCCTGACTTCAAAATGAAAGTGCAACATGGTGGGAAGTTTAATCAGCAAAGGGTTCCTAATGGCTCTGTTACTTACAGCTCTGCTGCCCCAAGAATTATTGAAAGTAGGCTGCCTGCAGGCTCTGCCCCCAGCCTCACCCTGCAGTGTGGCTCCTTGCTGTGAGAATGATGACCAGCAACTGCCACGGGAGGCACACTCCTGGGTTATTGTGCTTTTCCCTGCCTCAAAATGCTCCTCCTAGACACAGGTCATAGCTATTACCCAGGACATCTATTTCAAAACATTGCATCCCTAACTCTGGACAACTTTTCACCTCCAAGCCCAAACTGCAATTCAAGAGCTTACTGGGAAGCAGAGGAGAGATGTTAGTTTAGTTCAACCATTCAACCTCATACTTCATTAAATTACACTGTTGGTTACTTTTCAGCGACATTATTTTTAGTACCTCATACAGGGGTATCTGAAGTATTGTTTCATATAAGAATACCCTATAGTTCCAACTAAAATAAAATATTCATGCAAGTATGTAACTTAAATTTTTCTTTTCTTTTGGACTTCATTCCTAATCTACCTCGTGAAAAAGCATGGTATATTTAACTCAGCTAATCAACTGCAAGAGGCCTCACTTTGCATTAAAAAGGCATAAACAAGTTGCTACCACTCACCTGATGACTTTTACTTTAAGCATCACGCTAACGACATGAGGACTCAATAGGCAGCATGAAACAGTCTCCGCGACTGGTGAGAGCTTGCCTTTCCACCTCATACTTAAAAACAAAAGCCAACACTAAAACTCGTAGCATGTGAAATGATTTGCACATGAAGTCATGCTTTTAAAATAAGTGGAAAATGTGAAAGGTTAAATAATTTACCTTGGTAATTTAGTCTATAAAGACAGTTCACTATAATTGGTCCAGTTTCCATTTTTTATTTACCTCAAAAGCAGATTTCATGTAACGTTATGTATAATGTATACATACATTTATATATACACATAGTTGAATCTTACATGTATGTTGTTAGCATATATTATAATAATACTAATATAATAATAATTATGAGATGATGAAATAGCCAACAAAATGAATTCTCTCGGCCATCAAGGGGTGACCAGAAAATAAGAAAATCAGACTTTATTATAGGAAATTTTTCTAATCCCATCAGAGGCAAATTAGAGACAGTTCTGTTATGAATCTCACCTACCAAACTTGAATCCAGCAAGATCTCTGTGTTAGCATTCTGAACACAAACTGTGAACACCCATTTACTGTAGAGTTAAGACGTAGCAAAAAGTTTTGAGAGATATTATTCTTAATAGGTCAAAATATTTTGTCTGAATTCACTAATTCACTGCCTTATTTTATTTATTTTTATCTATTTGAAAGGCAGAGCAAGATAGACAGAGAGAAAGACCCAATGGCTCCTAACCAAGTGCCCACAACAACCAGAGATGGGAAAAGCCAAAGCCAGGAGACAGGAACTGCATCCAGGTCTCCCCCTGGGAAGCAGTAGCCCAAGCACATTTTTGAGCCATCATCTGCTGCTTCCCAGAATACGTTAGGCGGAAGCTGGATTGGAAGCTGAAATGCCTGGACTCAAACCAGCATTCCAAATGTGGGGTATGCTACAATGCTGCACCAATATTCTTTAATGTGAGTTACTTTCAATCCAATGCTAATAAGCATTTATCAAGCATTACTATTCTGTAAAGGATTTATTGTTACAGAGAAAATATTATGTAGTTTGATAAATATCATTGACCCAGGTAGTTTCAATAGTATTTTTTGCTTACATGAGAATTTTTGATATATTTCATCTCTTGAAATTTGAGGTCTAAAATAAAGCTCCAAGACTAATACATTCATGATCTAGATATGACTGCACTCTTTTGAAGTTTATGGTGATAAAGGAACAGGAGGTTCAGCTATGTTTGATAAACTTTTGGAAAACATATTTTTTTCATATAATGTGTAGCTGAAATTCAATTACCAAAAATTTTCAGATAGGAATACAATGCACAATTAGTTGGCACACAAAGTCACAACACATGACCACAATGATCTAAAAAAAAAAAAATTAAATTACAGTCACTTAAAATGCATAGTAAGCAAGCCTAAAGATTCTGAATTTTGATACTTCCCTTTCCCTCCGTCTTTCCCTTCATCTCTCTCTTTCTCTCAGAGAGGCATAAAGACAAAGAGAGAAAGACTCTCCCATTCACTGATTCACTCCCTGAGTACCCCCAGTGATTCATACTGGGGCAAGACAGAGCCAGGAGCTGGGAACTCAACCCAGGTCTCCTACATCAGTGGTATGATTCAGTTACTGAGTTGTCAGCATTGCCTCCCAGAATTCACATTTGCAGGTGGCTGGAATTAGAAACCAGATCTAGTAAATGAACACGTGTACTCTGAGGTAGGACATGGACATCTTACATGTTACGTCAAACACCCACCTCTCTTTTTCTTTTTAAGAATAAGACGTTAGAAGATATATAAAAGGGAACCTTGCTTCTCTATAAGGCACATCTTCCAGGACCCCAAGCAGCTGCCTGAATTCTTGTACAGCACAGAATCCAATATATACTATGTTTTTCCTATACATATGTACCTTGTAAAGTTTAATATATATTAGGCACATTAAGAGCTTAATAACTAATAATAAAATGTAACAATATTATACTATAATAAAAGTTAGATACAGTCTTTCTCTCAAAATTTGCGACTGTGTTATACTCACCCTTGTTTTGATGATGTGAGATAAAATGCCTACGCAATGGGAAAAAATGAGATGAATGGCATAAGCATTGTAACCTCAGTACACTAATTTCTTTCTCTAGGCTGATAATAGGTACATTTTCACTAAAAAAAGGAATTTTACAGCTTCTCTTTGGCACATCCAAATTGCCAGCATCAGTACTCTTTCATTTTGGGATATAACTAAGTGAAATCAGGGTTAGTTGAATGTGTTCACACAATGGATCTGAATAATTCATATGGCTACTAAATGGCTAACACAATACAGGGTCTCTGGCATCAATAGATAGACAAAAGGAAAGCTCACATCCAGTGATGGATTATATGAGACAGCATAAGACTATATACTATTAAGAATGGTATCAGGTCAGCGCAGCTGCTCACTAGGCTAATCTTCCACCTGCAGCACCGGCACCCTGGTTCTAGTCCCGGTTGGGTGGCTGGTTCTGTCCCGGTTGTTCCTCTTCCAGTCCAGCTCTCTGCTGTGGCCCAGGAAGGCAGTGGAAGATGGCCCAAGTGCTTGGGCCCTGCACCTGCATGGGAGACCAGGAGGAAGCACCTGGCTCCTGGCTTCGGATAAGCACAGTGCACTGGCCGTGGAAGCCATTTGAGGGGTGAACCAACAGAAGGAAGACCTTTCTCTCTGTCTCTCTCTCTAACTCTGCCTGTCAAAAAAAAAAATAAAAAAGAATGGTATCCTATTTAAAATACATGTGTTGTTTATTTCTGGAAGTTCCCATTTAATATTTTTGGGCTGTGGTTGACTGCTAGTAACTGAAATCACAGGAAGGTGAAACAGAGTCCCTACCCTTAATGTCTTTGATATAAAATTCATTAGGCTTCAGTATCTCTCCTGCAGCTTGGCATTCCTCTGTATTCCTCTGAACAAATTCCTTGCTAAAGATGAAATAAAGAAGAAATTAGGAAACTAAAAAACAGTATTAGAGATTTATGGGATAGTATCAAACCACTCAACATACAGGTTTTGTGAGTTTCTGAAGGTGTATAATGAGAGAATGGATTTGAAGGCATTTTGAGGAAATAATAACAGAAAAGTTCCGGAATTTGTAGAAAGAAAAGGACGTCTGGTAGAGGAAGCACATAGAACTCCTAATAGATATAATCAGATCTTCACCATGACACATTGTAGTCAAGCTTTCTAAAGTAAAACAAAAAGAAGATTCTAAAATGTACAGGAAACACCAGATTACTTTCAGAGAATCTCTAATTAGACTAACAGCTGACTTCTCATCAGAAACTCTACAGGCTAAGAGAAAATGATGAGATATATTACAAGTCTTAAGAGAAAAAAAACTGTCAATCCAGAATACTGTACTCTGCAAAACTCTCATTTATGAATAAAGGTGAAATAAAGACCTTTCATAACAAACAGAAATTAAAAGAATTTGTCAGCGCCCGTCCAGTCTTAAAACAAGATGCTTCAGGATGTGCTACACACAGAAACACAGAAACATGGTCATCACTAAGAAAGAAAGTGAAAGCAGAAAATCTCCCAGTAAAAGTACAATGGAAATCCAAAGTAAACAATAGGAATATTTATGGAAAATTGGCAGGGCCAAGTCATTACTTATCAATAGTCACCTTGAATGTAAATGGCCTCAAGTATCCAGTTAAAATATACAGATTGGCTGAATGGATTAAAAAACAAAACCCATTTATTTGCTGCCTACGAGAAACATCTCACAATAAAGATATACACAGACTGAAAGTTTAAGCATGGAAAAAGATATTCCATGCTAACAGAAACCATAAAAGGGCTGGTGTGGTCTTCCTAACATTAGGTAAAATAGACTTTAACAAAAAAATTATTAAAAGAGACAAAAATGGCACTATGCAATGATTAAGGGATCAATTCAACAGAAAGATGTTTCAATAACAAATGTATATGTACCCAATTCCAGGGTTCCTGGCTATTTAAAAGAAATCTTACTGTATCTAAAGGGAGACATAGACTCCCATACAATAATAATGGGAGATTTTAATACCACACTTTCAGCAATGGACCTATCAACCAGACCGAAAATCAGCAAAAAGACAACAGCTAATCAACACTATAGTTAATCAATAAATGACCTAATGGATAGCAACAGAACTTTTTATCCTACACATTCTTCTCATCAGTCCATAGAACTTTTCTCTAGGATAGACCACAAGCCAGGCCATGAAGGAAGTCTCAGCAAATTCAAAAAAATTGAAATCATACCATGCATCTTCTTGGATCACAATGGAATGAAGCTGGAAATCAACAACTCAAAAATCTCTAGAACATATGCAAACACACGGAGACTGAACAACATGCTCCTGAATGAACAGTGGGTCATAGAAGAAATCAAAAGAGAAATCAAAAAAACTGTTCAGAAACAGTTTTTTTTATTTATTCTATTTGTTGAACTCTACTTAGTATACAGTTAATCTTCTCCGTATAAAGTTAACCAAAAATATATTTTAGTAAAAAATAAGAATGTGAATAGGAGAGGAAGGAGGAAGAAGGGTAGAGTGGGATAGTGGGTACAGTGAGAAGAATCACTCTCACTATGTTCATAAAATTGTATTTATGAAATGCATGGAGTTTGTATGCCTTAAATAAAAGGTTTCTTGGGAAAAAAGATGTCCCCAGCCATCAGACTTAAATCATAAAGAGTCACAATTATCCCCTCTATAGTTAATATCCTAATGCTAGACAATATTATGAGTGTTGCAAGATCTCTTAGGCCCTTATCAAACAGCCTGATACCAAATCAACATGTAGACTCCAGACAAACAGGAGCCCCACTTTGTCATTATAACAGAAACACACTGGCCTCCCTTACTGACCAAAGGCAACCATCAGAACTGTGGCCAAACCAGGGACCTGCACGTGAGATGATCAGGTACTGCTCAATTTCAAGTTTTGTTTTGCTTTGTATTTTTTTAAAGATTTGGTTATTTAAATGGTAAAATTGCCAAGAGAAAGGTAAAGAAAGAGAGAAAGAGGTCTTCTGTCTTCTGGTTCATTCCCCAAGTAGCCGCAACAGCCAGGGGTTTTGCCAGACTGAAGCCATCTGAGCCTCCCACATGAATAGAGAGGCCCAAGTATATGGGTCATGTTTCACTATTTTCTTAGGCATATTAGAAAGGACTACATCACCCATGGAGCAGCCAGGGCTCAAATCAGCGCTCCTATGAGATGTCAGCATTGTAAGCAGTGACTTAACAGGCTGAACCACAACACTGGTCCCAACTTCCAGTTTAAACTATAAGATGGACCACTCTTCATCTCTCAGAGATCTTGGATATTGAGTGAGGGATAGCTGCCTTCCTCTTTGCTGCATACACAAAAAAATAAACTATATACATTCCCGCCACTCCAGTGTCCATGACTGGCTTGCTACACCTTGGGCAAATGGATTCAGGTGTTGCGGGGCCTAGGACAAATTCTTCCAAAGATGATGTTCTATCACAACATGAAGCATCAAGTAAGGCAAGTGTACTTTACAGACTAAGAAGAATAAGAAAGAGTGACCCAACTGTAGAAGAATATTGTATGGATGACATGCACAAAGAATAGGCTGTGGTTCATAGGGTATTACATGTTAGGAAAGTGCTTCTCAAGCAATGTTTTCAGTGGGAAGATAAATGGTAAAGAAGATCAACTGCTCGAGGCACACAATATTATTTTACAGAAGTCAAAGAGAAATAAGCCTACCCCATAATAATTTTTCTTCTATTACTACCAGCAAGCAGAAAGCTTCTCCTTAATCTTAAGAGCAGGATAAAAAAATATAAAGGAATTAAATGCTTAAAACAGGTATTACAAACTTTAATGCCTTTAGGCACTAGACAGATAACATATATTAGAAATGCAGTTGAGATATAAAAAATAATGGGGAGAGTGTAGAATGAAGAAAATAAAAAGCACATCCTTAACTGAAAAAATTTATATTCCTTTAAAAATAATAGTTTCTTATGTGGAAAAAATGCTATTTAGCTACCTCTTCCTTTTCTGCTATTTGTTACACCAAAATACCTAAAATGTTTGTCTAGACTTTCACATTTTAAAAAATGCAAGATTCATATACTTGTTTGAAAGATAGAATTACAGAGAGAGGGAGAGACAGAGCAAGAGAGATTTTCTATTCACTGGTTCAGTCACCAAATGGCTGCAACGGCCAGGGCTATGCCTGGCCAATCCTAGGAGCTTCTTGTGGATCTTCCACATGGGTAGCAGGGGCCCAAGCACTAGGGCCATCTTTCAATGCCTTCCCAGGTGCATTAGCAGGGAGCTGGATCGGATGTGAAGCCAGGACTTGAACAGGCTCCCAAGAGGGATACTGATGCTGCAAACAGAGGTGTAACCCACTGTACCACAGTGTAGGCATCCTGCCTATTCTTTCAATTCTGGTATCAGAGCATACAAACTACTGCAGCAGAAGATCTTCTAAATATGCAATATCTATGAATTCTGAATGTATTAAGTCAATATCTGATTTTGTTGGCTGGTTAGTTATGGTTTATTGATTAGGATTGGCTTGGTTTTATATTAAATTGCTCCTCACTGCTCAAGAAAATAAGGGAAATCTCATTGTCACAGGTGAAAAAGGGAGAAACCTGAGAGAGGGGCTGGCATCGTGGCATAGCAGTGTAAGCTGCAACTTCCAATACTGGCGTCCGATCACAGAGCACCTCTTCAAGTTTTAGCAGCTCCGCTTCTAGTCCAGTTCCCCTGGCAAAGCAGCAGAATATGTCCCAGGTAGTTGGTCCCCTGCCAGTCATGTGGAGAAGGGGATAGACCTCTGGGCTTCTGGCTTTGGCTTGACCTAGAGCTGGCTATTGTGGACTTTTGGTGAGTGAACCAGCGAATGGAAGATCTCTCTTGCTCTGTCTCTCCCTTTCTTTGTGTCACTCTACTTTTCAAATAAGTAAGTAAATCTTTTTTAAATAAGAAAACTAGAGAAATGAACCAGTGTGGATTTTAAGAACTCTGGAATCCATGTTGATGCTTAGAAATTAATATTATTTAAGTGGCTGTTGGGGCATCAGGAAGTGTGGCTGTGTGTCCTGCAAAGGGAGAGTTGGGTGGGATACATACCTGAAACTGGAACCCATAATATGAAATCGTCAGGGAAAGAATAGGTGGGGAAGCCATTGTGTAGTCTAAGGAGACAATATTATTTTTTCTAAAATGAGTTTGATTTGCAAAAATTATCTTTTGAGAATTAAGAAGCACTTATCCATATTCAAATACAATTGAAGGTGTTCTTATCCTCTTTGTGTAGTCACAGATGATCCCAGTCAAATGCTAACTTGATGGAAACAACAAAAAGAACATGAAGATCACTAAAAGCTTGAATTGAAGTAACACAATAAAGATATTAGAAATAGACTCACATGATTTCCTCTGACATTAGGGACCATTGTAAGACTGATGAACTATGTAATAAATGTTGCTGGAACAATAACAAAATACATTCCACCACACATCCTAAAGAGATTTAATTACTGGTAAATGAATTATAATATATGGCAAAGAAATTTGAAATGTTGGAATAAAATATGAAGTAATATAGTCACAAATTCTGGAAAGAAAAGAATTTGTTGACATAAAATGCTGAAATTATAATTGGAATTATACTAATTATGTCAACAAATTCTTTTCTTTCCAGAATTTGTGACTATATTACTTCATATTGTATTCCAACATTTCAAATTTCCTTGCCATATATTATAATTCATTTACCAGTAATTAAGTTGGTTATATTTGAAATAAAAAATTTTAAATGGCAATACACTTAAAATACAACTACATGTTAAAAAAAGATACTATGTACTTAACCATCTTCTATTACTATAGACTGGATTGTTTTTACATGTATAGAAAAATTAAAAACCAGCAACACAGAGCCAAAAAACATAAGAAATATGTGCAAAATAACAATATACAAGACTTGAATTGCTAATAAACATCAGAAAAATTGATCAGTTTCATTGTTAAACAGGAGGTTGTCAATTATAGCACATAAAAAGGTAATCATCCATATCCTGCTAAAAGATTTTTTTTAAGTTCTAAAAATAACTGGGATTGTCAAAGTATGCAGGAAAACAACTACTGTACATTGCTAGGAGAAATGTTATTCAGTACAATCTATTTTATAATGAAAAATGTCTACAAAATGTGCGCATTTGTAAATCCTAGGACTCAACATTCCTAGATATATACCCTAGAGATAAATCTCATACATTTGCACATCTCTCTAGAAAACTTCTTTTATGATATTAAAACATTAGGAACAACAAACATATTAGTCAACAAGAGAATTGATAAGAATGTGGTAATTTATGTAGTGACATTTGTAAACTAGAGCTACAAATATCAACATTGGTACATTTCATGCTGATATATGATTTGAAAAATCCATCAGAAATATATAATATAAACTGTGAAAAGTCTAAAAGTATGCATAAAGAATCTCTTCCTAAAATTATGAGATGGATAGAGAATATTATATACCAATATACAGGAGTGGTTAATAAGTTAGGGTAGGAATTATACCTAGTGTGCAAAGAGGGACAAAAAGCAAGCAAGGAAGCATATTTAAAGGGCTATTCTTTCAAAATAACAAAAAATGTTGAAGATGAGCAGCAATATAATTGTTATATCCAGTTATTGGAAATGTAGATTCATATGCTGTGAAAACTGGTTACTTTATAGCTCTTTGCTAGCTGTTTTTCTCCAGATGGAGTCAGTCCCAGGCACGTACAACTCAATATTTAAAGGAAAAATCCAGCCAACCCCAAGTAGATTTCTGAAGACCTGACAATCTGCTTTGTAAAACTGATCCACTTCAACCTTTCTCAACTCTAATATCTGTCTCTTCCGTTTAGCAATTTCTCTTTTAAAAAAAAATATTTAATTATTTATTTGAGAGGTAGGGTTACAGACAGAGAGAGGGAGAGAAAGAGAAAGATCTTCCATTCGCTAGTTCACTCCCCAAATGGCTGCAATGGTCAGAGCTGCGCCGATCTGAAGCCATGAGCCAGGAGCTTCCTCCAGGTCTTCCACATGGGTGCAGGGGCCCAAGGACTTGCACCATCTTCCACTGCTTTCCCAGGCCATAAGCAGAGAGCAAGATCGGAAGAGGAGCAGGCAGGACGTGAACTGGCAGCCATATGGGATGTCAGACCACAGGCTTAGGCTGCTACATCACAGCGCTGGCCTGGGAAATTTCTCTGTACTTGCTTTTCCATGGCCTTCAAAGTAATGCCTAGTCAGTAACCAGTGTGATGACAGGGCTAACCCAATTTATTCACTTGCTCTCAGGAGACACAGTCTGTGCTGCCTGTTACCCAGAGACTAAATAATGATCTCATATGCTTTGAGGAACTACTGAGTTGTTTAGAATAGTGGGGCAAGTCCTGTAACTAGTATTCCAACATCATTTAAACACCTTTTTAATGAAAGGATGCTGTCCAAACAAAATAGACATTCAGAAATGGCTTAGTAATTAATGCAAATTACAGCTCTATTACCAATTGCATGAAAAGCATAGAGTAAAGCAAGAATAACTTTTCCAAAAGGAATGTTTAGGTAATTAGAAAGGATTAAATATTAATAAAGTATATTGTGTTGCTATATAATATGAAAATAGATACACTCTAAATCATAAGTATCAATGTATTTGTTGACCAAGCTTTTCTTAATTAAAAAGGGTTTGCGCCAGTGCCGTGGCTCAATAGGCTAATCCTCCGCCTTGCGGCACTGGCACACCGGGTTCTAGTCCTGGTCGGGGCATCGGATTCTGTCTCGGTTGCCCCTCTTCCAGGCCAGCTCTCTGCTATGGCCCAGGAGTGCAGCGGAGGATGGCCCAAGTCCTTGGGTCCTGCACCTGTACCTGCACTCCTGGGAGACCAGGAGAAGCACCTGGCTCCTGGGTTTGGATCAGCGCAATGCACCGGCTGCAGTGTGCCTGTCACGGCAGCCATTGGAGGGTGAACCAATGGCAAACGAAGACCTTTCTCTCTGTCTCTCTCTCTCTCTCTCACTGTCCACTCTGTAAAAAAAATGGGGGGGGGGGGGGTTGCTGCTTCTGAATCAAATAACTTTGTAAACCTCTTGAGCAAGGTTTTCATTTCATTTCACTCTGATTTGGATGGTTCTCAAATGAAAGGTACTGATACCATTGAGAAACCCCATATGACTTCAGCAAGTAATATGCACTATGAAGCTTACTTTTGAATTTTCATTGATAGTTTAAAGAATATTTAATTTTCTAAATTATTATTCAAAAATCTCATCACTAGGACTTGTTTTTTATCGTAAGACTTTGATATTATGAATTTAACTGGATAATACCAGAAGACCGGTGGTGAATAAGACAGTACAGATTCAGGTTCCAGCAGTGTGACACAGTTGGTTAAGCCACCCCCTTTGATGTTGGCATCCCCTATCAGAACTCCTGTTCAAGCCCTGGCTGCTGTGCTTCCATGCTGCTTCCTGCTAATGTGCCTGGGAAAGGAGCGGAAGGTGACCCAAGTACTTAGCCCCCTGCTACCCATGTGGGAGACCTGAATGAAGTTCTGGGCTCCTAGCTTCATCCTGGATATGTCTTGGCCACTGCAGCCATTTAGCGTAGTGAACCAGCAGATGGAAGTGCATGCTTTCTCTCTCTCTCTCACTCTCACTCTGCGTTTCAAATGAATAGAGAGTTAAATATCAAAAAGAAGAAAGTATATACTCAAATTTGAACAAGGCTATAAATGCACTTCTCTTTAATGATGATAATCACAACTAATGTTTATTATATCCCTGGATATGCCAGGAACTCTTCTCAGTCATTCACATGTTTGTGCTTTAATCCTTAAAACTTACCTTTGAAGCAGTGCCTATTTACAGATGTATTTTATTCATGATGGAAAGAGAAAGATGAATGATTTTTCCCAAATAGGTGAAAAATCAGGATTGAAACCCGATAAGTTTCAAATGAAATGTTTTTAATAAACTGATTATCATCCCTCAACCACCACAATAGGAAGTTTTTATGAAATTTACCTTGGTATCCTCTGCTTACATTTCCTATCAGTAAATGAAGCCTAGAGTAAACAGGGATGTCTACTCTTTTAGAAGCAAATGCACAATCCAGTGATCACATTTGGACTTCTTTTGTTTGGTTTCAAAGTGAAGTCTTACTGTATGACATGGATGACAATTTAGGAATTTGCACTAGTTGCCCAGTATACTTAGATTGTTTTTTGTGTACCTTAGAGGAAAAGGATATAATAAAGTCTTCAACTGTGGTGGCAGTAGATTATAGAAATTTAAATGCGTGTACTTTACTCATGCAAACAATTTGACAAAGTTTTTTTTTTTTTCTTTATTTGAAAGACAGAATGACAGAGAGAGGGAAAGAGACATACAGACAGAGACAAGAGAGAGGATCTTCCATCCACTGGTTCAATTATTTCCAAATGGCTCCAACAGTCAAGGGGCTGTGCCAAGCAGAAGCCAGGAGCAAGGAACTCCATCTGAGTGGCAGGGATCTATGTTCTTGGGCCATCTTCTGCTGCTTTCCCTTTTGTATTAGCAGGGAACTGACTCCCAACAAGCATTCCAAGACAATATGGGGGCTGCAGCTTAACTTGCTGTATCATAACATCAGCCCCTAAAGTGTTAAGAATTGATAATCTTTCCATTTGTAAGTATACTTTAAAGAGGGTATACAAAAATAAAATAAAATCATTCAAGATAAAAACATTTAACCATGATAGTGAGCATCTAGATGAGTGAAATGATAACTATCAAATAATATTATTTGTGTATTTGGCAAATATATGAGATCTTTTATCATTCTAAAATCATCCATGCTTATTCTGCTCATTACTGGAGGTTCTATCATCCTTAAACACATATTTTTGAAGGTAATATTCTTATATTTATATTCTTATATAAATATATAAATATTCTTATATATAAATATGTATATATAATTATATATAACTATATAAATATCTCATACAAATATTCTTATATTTATATTTAGTACACTAGCATCTTAACATTTAGTATATTAGCATTTTTTAATTGATTGATAAAAACAATCTGGCTCTAGAATACTCATTCTGGGAAGATATTTTTTATTTATTTATTTATTTATTTATTTATTTTTTTTTTTTTTTGACAGGCAGAGTGGACAGTGAGAGAGAGACAGAGAGAAAGGTCTTCCTTTTGCCGTTGGTTCACCCTCCAATGGCCGCCGCGGTTGGCGCGCTGCGGCCGGCGCACCGCGCTGATCCGATGGCAGGAGCCAGGTGCTTCTCCTGGTCTCCCATGGGGTGCAGGACCCAAGCACTTGGGCCATCCTCCACTGCACTCCCTAGCCACAGCAGAGAGCTGGCCTGGAAGAGGGGCAACCGGGACAGGATCGGTGCCCCGACCGGGACTAGAACCCGGTGTGCCGGCGCTGCAAGGTGGAGGATTAGCCTAGTGAGCCACAGCGCCGGCCTCTGGGAAGATATTTTATGACAACTTTTTGTTCTTCAATACATATAAAGTGTTCTCTTGCTCCCTCTCTTCCAGACAAGTCTGGTTAGAGTCTTACCAATATTTGCAAAGTACAAACCTTTGTCTGGTTAGCTTTTCTTTATCATTTGTATTTTATTAATTCATAGTCTGTTCTTCATTATTTAACTTCTCCTTATAATTTTATATTTAATTTCCTCCTTTTAAATTTATGCCAGTGGAAATTTAGGTCATAAGTTTGAGATTTTCTATGTTTATTCCAAAATAAGTTTTACAGCCATAGATTTTCCTCAAAGCACTGCTTTCCTTCCATGAATTTTTATATGTCTAGCCTTATTTGTACCTTATTTACAGTTATTTCTAGTTCTCTTTTAAAATCTTATTATTAGAAGCATGCTGTTTAGTTTCTAAATAGTTTGAATTTTTTAATACCTATTATTAATCTGTAATTTAATTTCAACCCCATATGATAATACTTAGGATATGATTTAATTCTTTTGAAGTTGTTGAGGATTACTTTACAGTTTAATTTAGTGGTTTTCATGTCTTCTTCAGTATAGTTACTAATATTCTCTCTACTTATATCAATTATTGATAATAAAATATAAGAAGCTTGGATAAAATTGTGGATTTGTGCATTTCCTCATTTACTTCCCTCAATCAACAAAATTTTTCTTTCATTTTTTTAAAAGATTTATTTAGTTATTTTGAAAGTCAAAGTTACAGAGAGAGAGAGAGAGAGAGAGAATGAGAGATCATAAATCTGCTGATTCACTCCTCAGTTGGCCATAACAGCCAGTGCTGGGCCAGGTTGAAACCAGGAGCCAGGAGATTCCTGAGGGTCTCCCACATGGGAAGCAGGGGCCCAAGCACTTAGGCCATCTTCCACTGCTTTTACCAGGCCAAAGCAGGGAACAAGAAGTAGAGCAGCTGGGTAATGCACGAACCCGCATTAGAGGAGGCAGGTTTATCCTCTACACTACAACACTAGCCCCATGCTTTACATATTTTTAAGTGATGATAGTGTATAAATAAACTTTTGGGATTACTATATCTTTTCAATGCTATGATTCTATTAATCAATTAGGAATATTCCTCAACCCCAGGTTTGCTTCAATAGTTCATGTAAAGTTAAATTAAAATAATTGTATTTGGCTGGCGCCATGGCTCACTAGGCTAATCCTCTGCCTGCGGCGCCGGCACCCTGGGTTCTAGTCCCGGATGGGGCGCCGGATTCTGTCCTGGTTGCTCCTTTTCAAATCCAGCTTTCTGCTGTGGCCTGGGAAGGCAGTGGAGGATGGCCCAAGTGCTTGGGCCCTGCACCCACATGGGAGACCAGGAGGAAGCACCTGGCTCCTGGCTTCAGATCGACGCAGCGCTCCCATCCTAGCTGCCATTTGGGGGGTGAATCAATGAAGGAAGACCTTTCTCTCTGTCTCTCTCTCTCTCTCTCTCTCTCTAACTCTGCCTGTCAAAAAAAAAAAAAAAAAAGAATTGTATTTTGGGCTTGGTGCTATGGTGCAGCAGGTTAAAGCCCTGCCCTGCATTGCCTGCATCACATATAAGCACCAGTTTGAGTGCCAGCTGCTCCACTTCTGATCCAGCTCCCTGCTAATGTGCCTGGGAAAGCAGCAGAGTATGGCCCCAAGTGCTTGGGACCCTGCACCTGCATGGAAGACTAGGAAGCAGCTCCTGACTCCTGGCTTCGGATCAGCTCACCTCTGGCCATTGCAGACATTTGGGAATGAACCAACAGACAGAAGACCTCTTTCTCTCTCTACTTCTCTATGTAACTTTGTCTTTCAAATAAATAACATAAATCCAAAAAAACCTGTATTTTGAGGCCAAAAATTCAAATCCATGCATGGGATTCCACATCATAGAAAATGTGCATTATGGCATAACTATCTATAGATTTCAAACTATAGTTTGCTATGAAAATATAATTGTCTGACATATTTTAAGGCACTCTGTCTACCTTTTTATTCGTATTTGTATGACATATATTTTTCCACCTATTTCTGTTCTAATTGTGATATTATAACTAAGTAGACTGAATTTAAAAAGAATCTTGCATTTTATTTAGTCTAGTTATGATTTTATCTGAGTGTTTGAAGACATCTATTGATATGAAGGGACTTCAAAACATTCAAGAAAAAAGAATTAGAAGATAAGGATTTAAAAATTATGAACTTAATTTCTCAACATAAGCTCTCTGAACTTCAACATACTTTTGGAAATATTGATACCGAACACTAGTTTACCTCTAAAGAACTGAGGGCACGGGGAATTTTGCAATGTGAATATAGTCTCTATTAAAGTATTAGCTGAAGAAAAATGAGTGCCTTTTAAATATTTTTTAATTTTTTTTAATTTTTAAATATTTTTTAAGTTTAGGAAACAAAATGAAGTCAGAAGGAGCCAAATGACTATCACAAAGTGAATGTCTAATATTTTCCCATCAAAACCCTTGCAAAGGTGCCCATGTTTGATGAGGGGAATGGAAAGGACCATGGGCATAGTGGAGAAAGTCTTTCTGGTGCAGGTTTACCAGGTTCTTTTTCAGTTCAAGCTTTGTCTCATTTTCTCAAGCACTCTCACCAGATCAGATGCTATTGTTCTTTGATCCTCCAGAAAACAAACAAGCAGAATGCCTTGAGCATCACCAAAAGCTTTTGTCATGAGCTTTGCTTTTGCTTTGACTGACACACTTCTATCTCCTGGTATTCATGGTTTTGATTGTGCTGTGTCCTCCAGATAGCACAGGTAAAGTCATGCTTCCGCTCTTGTCATAATTTTTCCAATAATGCTTGAGGTTTGGGATCCTACTTATTTAAAATTTCTATTGAAAGCTCTGAGGTTGGGGCCAGCGCTGTGGCACAGTGGGTAATGCCTTGGCCTGAAGCGCCGGCATCCCATATGGGCCCAGGTTCAAGACCCGGCTTTTCCACTTCCAATGCAGCTCTCTGCTATGACTTGGGAAAGCAGTAGAAGATGGCCAAAGTCCTTGGACCCCTGCACCTGCATGGAAGACCCAGAAGAAGCTCCTGGCTCCTGGCTTCGGATCGCCACAGCTCCCGCCATTGAGGCCAACTGGGGAGTGAACCATCGGATGGAAGACCTCTCTCTCTCTCTGCCTCTCCTCTCTGTAACTCTAACTTTGAAATAAATAAATAAATCTTTCAAAAATTAAAAAAAGAAAGTTCTGAGGTTGATCTGAGTTCAATAGTTTTATCATCCATCAAACAGAGAGTTTTCTCCACTGGCTATTATATTTTAGTCAGAATCATTTAAATTGAAACAGTTGAGATAAATGTGATGTTGCCTATTATTTTTGATGTTGTCAATTCTCCTCAATTAAAAAATGAAGAGTTTTTTTTTTCTTACAAGTTTATGTAGATGGCTTGCTGCAGCAGGTTACATCCTTAACATCATCTCATCTCTTGTTAAAATAGGGCTTTGTCCCCATAAACTTTTCATAGTGCATTAATTATTCTGCTATGCTTCCACTCAAGCTTCACTGTAAGTCTGATGTCCATTCTTTTTTTTTTTTTAAGATTTATTTTATTTATTTGAAAAAGAGCTACAGAAAGAGGTAGAGCCAGAGAGAAAGAAGTCTTCCATCCGCTGGTTTACTCCCCAAATGCTGCAAATGCAAGGCCAGAGTTGGGCTGATCTGAAGCCAGGAACCAGGAGCTTCTTCTACGTCTTCCACACAGGTGCAGGGGCTCAAGCACTTGGGCCATCTTCTACTGCTTTCCCAGGTGCATTAGTTGGGAGCTGGATTGGAAATGGAGCAGCTGGGACTAGAAACAGTACCCATATAGGATACTGGTACTGCAGGCTGGGGCTTTAACTCACTGCACCACACTGCCAGCTCCTGATGTCATTGTTGCTCAGTTTTAGCAAAAGTCATGTTGCTGTGCTAAGGACTCTTTCAAAATAATATGTTATGTTATCCTTCTTAGTGCTTCAAATTAGATACTACTTGAGCAGCCAGGACTCAAACCATCATTCATATGGGATGCTGGCATTGAAGGCACTGGCTTAACCCACTGCTCTACAACACCAACCCCTTTTTCAAGAATAATGACATACTATTGACATCTATTGGTTTCTTATGTTATTGCCTATTTTTTTTCTTTCTGCCATCAATAACTATATTTTATTTCCTTAGGAAATTTATAGCTGTAACTCATTTTATTAAATGGATACTTTACAATGTTTAGAATACACCTCTATGTTATCAGAGTCTACTTTTAAGTAATGATATACTATTTCATGAGCAATATAATCTCCCAGCATCAGTGCAATTCTCCTTTCTATCCCTTCATTTACTGTTGTTATGCACTTTATTGAAATTTACAATGCATTGTTACTTTTCTTGTTTTAAATAGTAATTTTAAAGACATTCGCAAACCAAGATCTAAGATATTTTATTTTGCGGGGGCTGTGGCTCACTTGGTTAGTCCTCCGCCTGCAGCACCGGCATCCCATATAGGTGTCAGGTTCTAGTTCCAGTTGCTCCTTTTCCAGTCCAGCTCTCTGCTGTGGCCCGGGAGGGCAGTGGAGGATGGCCCAAGTCCTTGGGCCCCTGCACCCGCATGGGAGACCAGGAGGAAGCACCTGGCTCCTGGCTTCTGATCAGTGCAGCGCCGGCCGTAGCGGCCATTTGGGGGGTGAACCAATGGTAGGGAGACCTTTCTCTCTGTCTCTCTCTCTCTCACTATCTGTCAAATAAAAAATTTTAAAAAGTTACTACATTTTATTTAGCACATCTTTAGCAGTTTTTTTGGGGGGGTACTCTAAACTTGTTCAGTTAGATGCAAATTTCCATTGGTTATATTTTTATTTTACTTGAAAGAGTTACTTTAGTATGTTTTTATTTAATTTGAGAAATTGAGAGAGAGAGAGAGAGAGAGAGAGACAGAGACAGAGACAGAAGAAGCAGATATACACACAGAGAGAGGGACAGAGAAAAAGAGGGACAGAGACAGTGAGACATGCACCAAACTTAGATCTTGTGGTTCAGTTTCCAAGGGTGAAAATACCGGCTAGTGTAACAGGTCGAAACCAGGATCCAGGAACTCAATTCAGGTCTCAGACATGGGTGTCAGGTATGCTATCACTTGAACTGTCATCTGCTGACTCCCGGGGTCAGAATCTGGTGGGAATCTGGAGTCAAAAGTGGAGCAAAACTTGAACAGAGGCATTCCAATGTGAGACACAGGAATTTCAAGTAGTGCCTTTACTGCAAGATCAAACACCTACTCCAGCTTTAAGTTTTTCGTACTACAGATTTGCTGGAGCCAAATTCTTTCAGCTTTATCATGTATAGAAAAGTCTTTATTGTGTTTGTTAGCTATGTCACTGTGGTAGACATTTTTGCCAAGTTGCCTTTCTTATATTTCATATTAAAAAGCTAGTGCTTCATTGTCTTCCAAGTGGTATTGTTTCTAACAGAACTCTGTGTCATTCTTATAGTTATTCTGTTGTATTTAAAACATACCTTTTGGCATTGTTTTTGGCATATTCTAAGTTATATTCTTTCAGGTTTTAAACAACTCAATATCATGTCCCTTCTTTGAGATTTTGTTTACAAGGCTAGTGAGAGGAAGAGACAGAGAGAAAGGTCTTCCGTCCGCTGGTTCACTCCCCAAATGCCCAAATGGCCGCAGTGACCATGGGGACAGGAACTGCTTTTTGTATTCAGATGGGCACTATATCCAGATCTTCAAATATCTAGGCCCTCCCATTGAGATTTTTAAATAGTTTTATTAATGTATTTGAGATGAGATAGAAATAGAAATAGAGATGGAGATGGCGGGGGGGGGGGGGGTGGGGAAGAGAGAGAATGAATATGATGCAATGATGCTCTGATCACTGAATCTCCTGACTCCAGCTTTCTAATCATGAAGACTTGGGAGGCAGCAGTGAGCTGGTGTGGGAGACTTAGAGTGTATTCCAAGTTCCCAGTTTTGGCCTCAGCCTAGCCTTAGCCATTGCAGGCATTTGGGGACTGGACCAGTGGGCACTAAGTAAGTACACTATGTTAGTTAGTACTATGTTAGTATACTATAAATCACTATTTTTACCTTGTAGGCTTTTGTGTCCTTTTTTAATTTACAAAACTTAATGATTTATCTTTGTTTAAAATTCATCTATTAGAACTAAGTATGTTTTCTTTTTCATCCACTACTATATGAGATTTTTTTTTTTTTTGACAGGCTGAGTTAGACAGAGAGAGAGAGAGAGAGAGAGAGAGAGAGAGAAAGGTCTTCCTTCTGTTGGCTCACCCCCAAAATGGCCACTATGGCCAGTGCTCTGCGCTGATCCAACACCAGGAGCCAGGCACTTCCTCCTGGTCTCCCATGCGGGTGCAGGGCCCAAGCATTGGGCCATCCTCCACTGCCTTCCTGAGCCACAGCAGAGAGCTGGACTGGAAGAGGAGCAACCGGGACAGAATCCGGTGCCCCATCCAGGACTAGAACCCAGGGTGCTGGCATCGCAGGCGGAGGATTAGCCTAGTGAGCCGCGGCACTGGCCTACTACATGAGATTTTGATGGTGAGGAAGAGAGAATAAAAATTGGCTGGCTGTTAGAGTCAGTAGACTTTATTTTTCTATTCTTTCCTTGTTTTACTCTTTATTCTTATTGTTGTCTATATAGCATTTACTTGAAGACTGCTTATGTAGATTGAGGACTTTTTTTTTTTTAATATTGAACAGGAGAATATGTAAAGTATAAGAAAACTCACTATTCTGAAATTTGTTAATATGCCTGACATGTTACAAAGATGGGTTAAAAGAATATGCAGAGAGATGTGAGCAGTTTCATAAAATGACTTTTGAAACAAAAAGTGGTTCTTTTGATAAACATTAAGTAGAGAGAGGAAGGAGAGAATAATTTAGGCACAGTGAAATCAGCAAAAGAAGTGAGATGGGAATAGGAAAGGATGTAAATGTGTGACAACAAACTCAGGTTGCTACAGTGGAGTACCCATACTCAGCACATGCAACTTGATGGAAAGGCAGAAAACCAAACACCATGAAATCAGATTATTCAGATTGCAAGTCCTTAAGGATCTGAAACCAGCTTAATTAGTGCATTTAAAGCAATAATAGCATTTTTATCCCAAGTGAGAAACAAAGCTAATGATGTTATTTTCTGTCTCTTGTTAGCAAGTCGGGTTTCATATCTTCAAACTGTCTATGAATATTACATGATTTTTTTAAAAAAAAGTCAGGGTAATTATAAAATAATTGGGCAAAGATAAATCTCTGAGAAAACAAATAATATGATGAAAAATTTGTTCAGGAACAAAAAGAATAGTAAAAAAAAACACTAACTGGAGCTAAACAAGATCAAATAAAATCTGCAATTGTGATGTACTCCACTTTATGTAGACTCTGTCCTGACGGTTAATTAACTGCATATGAACTGTCAATGTAATTATCTGCACTGCTTCATAAACAGACTTGGAATACTTACAGTTAATGTTTCATGTGCATAAGTACACACACACTTGAATATAAATTGCATGACCTAAAAGTAATTGTGTGCTTGTGATATGAAAAAGACTTTATACTTCCAATATGATAGTTCACATATCCATCTATTCAACATGCCACATTATGAACTATAAAAGATAAGGTTTTATTTAATATAAAAGCAAACACATTTATGATTGATTCAAGCCTCTACTGAGTGGATCCTTCTCTTTCTTTCTTCTTTTTTTCTTAAGATTCATTTATTTATCTGAAAGTCAGAGAGAGAGAGTTCTCCATCTGCTGGTTTACATCCTAAGTGGCCATAACGGTCAGGACAGAGCCAGGATAAAGCCAGGAGCCAGGAGTTTAATTTGGATCTTCCAAATGTGTAACAGGGGCCCAAGCACTTTGGCCATCTTTTTGCTACTTTTCCCAGGCTTTTAGCAGCCATCAGGATCAGAAATAGAATAGCGGGGCTCAAGCCAGCACTCATATAGAATGTCAGCATCACCGGTTGCAGCTTTACCACAACATCGACTGCTAATCCTTTTCATGATTTTCTATGAAACCTCAAATGTAAGAAATACTTAAATTCCATCATTCAATGCATGTGATAAAATGCAACTTGATTTCCCACAAATTCTAAATGGGTATTTTCTTTTTTTTTTTTTTTTTTTTTTTTTTGACAGGCAGAGTGGACAGTAGAGGGAAACAGAGAGAAAGGTCTTCCTTTTGCCGTTGGTTCACCCTCCAATGGCCGCCGCGGTAGGTGCGCTGCGGCCGGCGCACCGCGCTGTTCCGATGGCAGGAGCCAGGTGCTTCTCCTGGTCTCCCATGGGGTGCAGGGCCCAAGCACTTGGGCCATCCTCCACTGCACTCCCTGGCCACAGCAGAGAGCTGGCCTGGAAGAGGGGCAACCGGGACAGGATCGGTGCCCCGACCGGGACTAGAATCCGGTGTGCCGGCGACGCAAGGCAGAGGATTAGCCTACTGAGCCGCGGCGCTGGCCTTAAATGGGTATTTTCTCCAATATAAGCCAATCTATACCTTTTATCCTTGTTGCCTGTCTCGCAATGTGTTCAAAATTAAAACAACATCCATCTTTAATAGTTCAGCTTAAAGACTGCCTCTCTGCAGGAAGACCCAAACCACTCACATATACCCATCTCTTCTCTACCTACACTGCAAGGTTAGAGCACACAGTAAATCATTTACTAGCTATTTATTTCCATTACCTTTCTATTTAAGTTTTTAACCCCCAAGTAATTTGTAATTTTTTTGGAAACAACCATCATAGTTACTCTCTATTTTTCAAAGTGTGCAACAAAGGAACAAGCAAAGAGTAAATTTTCAAAATTTACTTGCTTTTTGATTGATGGATAATGTCAGCCCCTAAACAAAAGGCTGTCAGAAATTTTCTCTGTTTTTGTCCTCTATTTGTATGTTGAGGAGTTCTAAGCACCACTGGCCCACTCCATTCAGAGCCTCAGTGTAACTGAATACTCTAAGCATTTGATCCTTCCAAGGAACCAGCAGTTGTATTTTTAACCTTTGACCTTCTTTCCAGAGCATACTTGCCTGACAGTGAAGTTGTTCATTTTAACACCTTTTGCAATCTTGATAGACCAAATAGCAATTTTTCAAATCATCATGTCCTACTTCCTTTTTCCTTACTGATTTTTTTCCTTTATCTCTTGTAATCAACCATTTTAGTACAAGTAGGAAGCAAAATCCTTCTAACCTCTTTGGAAATCTCATCAGCTAATTATTGAAGTCCACTGTTTTAAGTTGTGCTTTCCATGTATTTGTAGGGGACAAATGAACTAAGTTTCTGTCTTTATTTTACAAGTATCTTTTTTTTTCTCCATATTGAATACATATGCTTCACTCTCCTTTTTAATGTCCATAAGACTAAAATTCTCTTTTAGTTGACTTACATGTTCTCTAGGCCAATGTAGATGTTCATATTGTGCTCCTCACTTTTTTATATCTTCACCAGCAGAACAATTAACATTCTTATTAATACTAATTATGTGCAAGAGGAACAAAGCAGCTCCAAGTGTACTCCTCACAATTCTTGCAGACTATTCTTGGTCCAGTCCCAATGCTTTGACTTTTGAGATATTTCAGAACAGAAGAACCCCATGTTCAATCACTAAAAATCCATGAATCTCCTAGAGTGGCTATAACAAATTAACCACAACACTAGAGGTGTAAAACAGTAAAGTTTTACTATCTTAAAATTTTGAAGGTTAGAAGTCCAAAATGTGTTGGAAAGATTGTGATTCTTCTGGGAGCTTAGGAAATAATGTTTCCTTGCCTCACATAACTTTGAGAGGGTGTTGCCTTCTTTGGTTTATGTTCCTGTGTTCCTTTACATCTGTTTCTGTATTCATATGGTCACATTAGCTTCTCTGCCTCTGACCTCACTCTCTCCCTTCTTGTGATTAAATTGATCCTATGCAAATGATTCAGGATAAATTCCCATTTGCAAGATCTTTAACCTAATAACATCTGCAAAGACCCCTTTGCCCTGAAAGGAAACATATTTACAATTTTGGGGAATTTAGACATGCATATGGGGGGCACTATTATTCAGTCTAACACCAAGTACTAGAAAATACTTAATCTAATATGGGTAGAGTTATTTAAGGAAGTAAAATTATGTTAACAATATGAGCTACTTAAAGAACACCTGGCCATTTTAGGTGCCTAATAAATAAAATCTGTTTATCTAAGTAATGATTAGTATAAAAATGGATTTGGGATGAAAGACACAGACTTGAATCTCAGCTCCGACACTTCGAATTAGATTATTTTGCCTCTTTGACTCATGATTTCCTGTCATTAAAGTCAAGGGGGTAACATTAAGTATCTCAAGAAGTTTTGTGAATATAATACAAGATAATTCATGTAAAGTGAATTGGCACAGTGTTTGCCAAATAGTAAGGGCTCAAGAAAGTTGAGGTATAATCATCAACATCACCACAAAATGAATCTTGTGTTTCCTTCTTCCAATTGAAATAAACACAGCATACCTTAAATGTTAAGATTCATCCAAAAGAGATCCAAAATAGTTGAATAGGGTATAATGACACTAACTGAAGCTGTCCTGGGATATGAAAAGAACAAAGGAAAGGCTACATTTCCAGGGGTCTGACTGATGGAAATTTTGGTGAAGAAAAGAAAAAAAAATGAAGATTTCATGGGACAAGAGGAGAGAAGATGGAGACACCACTGCAGCTAGCTGCTGGATGGGAGATACCATCTTACCACCTTGGGTAGGAAGAAATTGCTGTGTGCCCTATTACTGTAGTGTTAGCTGAGAAAGAATTCCTCAGCACTCATTGACTTTTACTTCAGCCTAGAGAGTGGACTGGGGTCTGAGCCACTCCTGGGCTCAGAGCAGAGAAGCCATGTTGCTTTTCTTTCCTCCCATCACCGACCCTCCCAGAGCACCATAGTTGGCAGCAGAAAGCCATGCATCATGCCTCTAAAAATCTGCTCCTACCATCATCGTAGTCAGAGCCTGGGCAACGTGTGGGGCCAAGGACAGATCCTCTGCATCCTGCAACTGTGGACGTTTTTGGGCATTGGCTCCAGAGCTACATTCACAAGTCAATGTGAGCAAGGAGGATTCACCCAACTTATTGGGTGCTAACACCAGAAGAGCCCATAAAAAACCACTCCCACCCTGGGAGACCTAGGCAGTGACCCCACTATACCCTGCAACACGAGGACTGTAACAATTCAGTCTAATACCTGGTGCCACTGGAATCTACCTGGTGGACGTGGAGAAGAACCTACCTGCATTCCACCTCCACAGTAAAATCTTCTGTATACTTTGTAATCACCCTGTAGGACCACTCTCCTAGCAGAACCTTAGGAAAAGCCCATCTGTATCACATAGTGCCAGAGCCACAGCAATTGATGTCATAAGCCCTAGTGTCACTCAGGCTTGCTAGCAGGACAAGGATGCAGCCAACCTTGTATCCCTTAGCACCAAGAACAAGACCCTGGCTATCATATTCACCATGGAGATTATGCTGAACTCTATAGGCCAAAGATACACACACAAGGACACTCTTACTTATCTCAAAGCCCTACACTGCTATCCCTATGAACTGCAGCAGACTAGTCCACTATGTCACTTAAAGACACAGTGGACATTAAGACAAAAGAAATTACTCAGAGACTGCATGCCTGGGCTCACCTTTAACCAAAGCCAAAACAACAATCCAAGTGATACCCTGCATTCCAGCTACACCATAAACTCTTTCCCAATAAAACCTACTCTATAAAGAAGAAAGGATGATGAGCCAGTGTTGTGGCATAGCAGGTCAAGCCTCCACCTGTGATGCTGGCATCCCATAGGAGTACCAGGTTTGAGACCAGGCAGCTCCACTTCCAATCCAGTTCCCTGCAAATACCCCTGCAAAATCAATGGAAGATGGCCCAAGTGCTTGGGCCTTGCACAGATGTAGGGTAAGTAGAATTCTTGGCTTCTGGCTTTGGCCTCGACCAGCCTGTATCATTATAGCCATTTGGGAATAAAATCTAGGTGTATATTTTTTAATGAATGTATTGATTTTATTTTTTGAAATGCAGAGAGAGCAGGAGAGACAGAAATATCCCCCATCTGCTGGACTGCGTGCCAAATGCCTGTAACAGCTAGGGCTTGTCTAGACTCAAGTCAGAAGTCTGGATCTCAATCCAGGTTCCCACATGGATGGTGAGGACCCAGCTACTTGAGCCATCACCTCCTGCCTCCCAGGGTGGACAGTCCCAAGAAACGTCAATCAGAAGTGGAGCCTGGACTCAAACACAGGCACTCACTGTAATATACAATGCAGTTGTTCCAAGTAAAGTCTTAACTGCTATTCCAAAGTCTAGGCGTCCCAATCAATTGGGACAGGAAAACTAATGCTTTAAATATGCCAAAAATTATGGTCTATAAATCCCTATATGTTTTATTCACTTCCCTCAAACATATCTTACTCTTACTCTTTGTTCGCTTCAATATAGAAAATATTATATTCCTTTAGATGTGGTGTAAAGGGTGTGGGCTTCTAGCTGGTGCTAAAAAAATGTTCCTTTTGTTCTTGACAATTTTTTTATAATCATTAGTATCCTCATCATAATTCATTGTATTTTTTCTTCATTCGAAATGTGGTTTGTTTTGTTTAAGGAATATTTCACATTTAAAGAGCCCTAAAAAGAGTGAAGAGCCCTAAAGACAACTGAAGTTTTACATTGAAAATGTTTCTCTGAACACCTGTGAATTGTTGAGTTTAATTGGGCTACAGCTGGAACAAGCTGTGGAGAGCAGGGAGCAGCCTGCCATTTCTAAACAGGCATACATTAGCATCATCCTCGCTCTCTTCTATCAGGCTCCAGGGCACGGTGGTCATGCATGCAGCACGCCACATGAGGCACACAGACTCTGGCATCCATGCTTTGATCTACATCTGTTTTCAAGATAGGGTCACTGAAATGTTTAAATGATTGGCCAGAGTGAATAGGTTACCTCTCTCAGCGGTGTGATCACTTTACTAGAGACACTGCCCTTATTTGAATTCATGAGAAAGAAATTGTGGAATTCCAGCAGGCTGTCTAGAGTTAGAAAGGCAGCATACCACAGAAAGCATACTCAGTACAGATGCCGGGCACATGTTAAGTGCTCACTAATTATGTGCCAGGACTCCGTGCGACTGGACTTTTTAAGACTGAGGTGTTTTATACAGTGTTACTGAAAATTGCTTCCATGGAGATTTCTGTGTCATAATTTGATGAGGAGGAAGAATGAGCAATAGACTAAAAAGAGAAATTTTTCAGAGAAAGAACCTTCCAGAACAAATCTTAGAATATGATCTGTGGACACAAATAAAGTTTTTGTTTTTAAAGAAAGGAGAGCAGTCAAGAGTCCTTTCCCCAGGATTCAGCTCTCACAGGCCAAACTCTTGGTTTTATACTCCTCATTTGAAAACTGGTAATAAAGAACTCTTCCATACTCTACTTCTTAACAGAGTTATAAGTATTAAATCAGATTTCGGAACTAACATCACAATATAATATCAGTTATAATGTGCAGGTTCTAGAGTTGTCGAAGTGGTAGTGTTGAACTCAGGGGATCCAAGGTGATCTCGGGACTAGTTCAGCCCCTCAGGGAATCACAAAAGTACTGACATTTTTTTTCACAGAAAGATGTTCTGACTTACTAAAAATAATTTACAATTTTTATGTCAGTTTATTTTATATGAAATATTTGCTCCAGCTGGGCTGGTCTTTCTGTACATCCTAAAAACTGCTTTGCTTCTTCCTTTTTCAGTTCATTTACCCTATTTTTCTTTTCCTAAATTATTTGTGTTCTTTATAATATGCTAAGCATTGGACTCAGAAAGAGCACTTATGTATTTGTTCATATAAATAAACAGGGAGGGAGAGAAGGAAAGATGAAAAGAGAGAGAAAGGGAGAGAGAGAGAGAGAAACTCCCATACTCTGATTCACTTTGAAGGCCCATAATGGCTTGGAACTGGGCTCAGTTAAAGGCAGGACCTGGGAGCTCAACCTAGCTTTCCAATAAGAATGGTAGGAACCCATTGACAAGAGCCATCACTGCTACCTCTCAGGGGCTGCGGTGGCAGAATGATGGAGTCAGGGGCCCGAGCCAGATGTTGGAACAAGGCACTCTGATATTGGATGTGGGTGTTTTAAGTGACATCTAAACTACTAGGCTAAATACCTGCCCCATGTTGTTTTTTTTTTTTTTAAATATGGATTAGTGCCTCGTTTTAAAATACATTTGAATATTTACTACCCTATATTATGTATATGAGTATTTTGTGTTTTAAGGTGCTAACTTTAGAGCAACTTGTCAAAATATTCCTTACCTAAATAAACCAGGATGCCAGTATAGAAGTGGTATGAAAACATGAAAGTCACCTCTGATACATTCTGAGAGACGATAGTGCCCTTACTGCTAACAGTTAGGCAGAATTCCCTGTGTTTTACCTAGGTTAAATAACCACAGCCATCATTACTTGTGAGCTACTTACTGCTGAGAACATCACCCCAGGTATGTTTCGCAATCTTAACCATTGAATAAATAGATTCCAGTGGAAACAAGAGGAGGTATTCCTGTAGTGGAGCAATAGATGGCAGACGGAATTATGCCAGATGTGCAATGCATATTCAGGGAAGTGGCATGAGGGCATTGACCTCATCACCAGAAAGGCAACAAGATTTTATTTTTACTTGGTGAAGGCATGGAGCTGGGAGCTTCATAACTTAGGAGTCACTTCAGTGAAACTACGTAAAGGATTCAGGAGCAATAGTGCTGAAATCTTCAGCTGTTTAGTGAAAACACGACAGACATTTCCACTAGGTAATCACGCCAGAGTGTTAACATCTCGGTACAAAGAACATCTGTCTTCATCTGTTTTATGTTGTTTCACAGACTCCCTGGGATAGGATAATTTATAAAGAACAGGAAGGAGTGAACTTATTCCCATTAAACCCAGTTCTGAGGAGAATTAATCCATTAAGCTCCTCCTCCAAACACTATTGCATTGGGAATTAAGTGTCCATGACAGGAATTTTGGAGGACAAAAGCATTCAGATCATAGAATCAACTGAAAAACTGTATGCATATGAATGGACAATTATGACAAAGGTATAATCATGAGAAAGGACAGAGATTATACATGTAAAATTCATAAGTAATATAATTACAGAAATGCTATTTTTAAAAGAAATATGCTAAATTATTCAATACTGTAAGCATTGCATCTGAAATAATGTCACTGAAAGGGTTGGAGAGAAAAGATTCTCACACAAGCGATTTTTGAAATTAGTTTGGAAAATAAGATTAAAGGCAAAACAGATTGTACATAAGCACTGAACTATAGTTAGAAAAGGCATTTTCCAGGGTAGGGCTTAACAAACTTGAACTTCAGTACCTAGAATTCAATAGATACTTAGCAGCAAGTGAGGTACATGTCAACACAATAAAAATATAATTAAAATTCCCTGAAATAAAGAAGAAACAAATTTGTGGGAATGATTATGGATGAAAATAATTCAGAAATATCTCCAATGGTACCTATTTTAAGATACTGATCTCAAAATTTGAGAAACTGCAACCGCATATAAAGAAATACACAAATTATATATTATATAATTTCAACTGTCCTTACTCTAGACTTCAGACTAGATATGAAATAACCTCACTGAACAAAGCAGGAATAAACTTTCTCATCTAAGAAATGTGTAAGCAAGATCGGACAGTAAGAATGAAGGCAAAAGGGCCTGTATCTAGGCAGTGTGCTACAGTTGGCAATGGTGTTTTCCAGCTCAGGGGTTAATAAATATGAAAACATTACGCAAGTAACTCATGTATAGAATTCAGTACTGAGTAAGTAGAATTGGTGGAGTGAGGGGAGGGGTTAGAACCTAATTTCTCTGTGTTGGAGTGAAAGTTTACAACCAAATATGATAGGAAGTCTAGAGTGATTTGTATGATACTAGAATGTTGGACACATCAGTATTGTCAGCAGCATGAGGATGTGGCCTGATATAGTACTGGTTTTGAAGAAAGGAATTTCTCTGATATTTCCCTCCTAATTAGCCTATAATAATGTGTTTCCAAAACTGTCATTTGCAATTCCCAAACACATATACTCCAATACTCCAATATCAATAGATATTTTGTGACAAATGAAACACATGATACACCATAAAAATCAAGTTTTAATTCCCTGTAAAAAGAAGGAAAGAAATCCTGGAGAGATTACAGATAAAAATAATAGAGAAAATTTTCAGTGAAAAAGGTGTGGGCGCGCGCACACACACACACACATGTAGGGTCTTCCAAAATTCATGGAGAGTGGAATTATTAAAAAAAAAAACTGCACATGAATGTCAAAAATTTTTGTGCCAAAATAAATATATCTTAACTTATGGAAACACAGAGACAGAGAGAGGTAGCTAGACACACCAATACACAAGGAGTGACACAAAGCTCCTTTCTGCTGGTTTACTCCCCAGATGCCTGCAACAGGCAGGGCTTGGCCAGAACAACATCTGGATAGAAAACTAACTCTATGGCATGTTCAATGAGGTGCTGGAAATGGGGAACGGTGCTGACTGACCTCACTTCCATGTTAAAAGCACATCGTCTATCGTTTCTCCTCTACTAGTCCTTCTTTGAAGGTTATTTCTTCTTATCCTGATGGAAAGAGAGTAAGTGCTTGACTGAAAATACCTAGTCCTCTTGTGGTCCACCGGGAATGAAGTCTCCTGATTCTATATTGTGCATTTCCGTGGATCACTGTATCTAGGGGTTGGAAGTAAACTTATGTGTTATTCTCTGCCATCAATGTCTTTTGTCTCAGGACTCTCTGGGGAGAGGTAAAAAGGCCAGATATATGACAAATAATGGAAGGTCAGAGGAATGCAGAATCAAAACCCAAAGAAAACAAAAGTATGTGATTTCAAAGAGAGGGCATAGTGCAGAATTTGTCTTACAATACGTTTGGGGCACAAAACATCATTCAGTCCAGAACCCTGAGAACCTCATCAACCAAGTGAGATTATATAGAAGGAATCCAGTGGTTGGAGCAGTGAATCGTTGTGGCCAAGATAAAACTTTCCACTTTCAAAACTGAAAATGCTCACTCCCTTCTCAATTTCCTCATGAAAGAAATATGAAGGCACTGTTTTTTTTTTTTTTTTTTGATGCAGTGGATTAAGCCACCACGTGCAACAGCGGGATCCCATATTGGAAAGCTGGTTCAGATCCAGCTGCTCTGATCCATGATCATGTAACTGGGAAAGCTTGGTAAAATGATGCTAGTGTTTGGGCCCTTGCGCACTCATGTGGAAGACCTGGATGGAATTCCAGGCTCCTGACTTTGGCTCATCCCAGGTCTAGCCATTGTGAAAATTCAGAGTGAACAAGCAGAAGATGGAACATCTCTCTCTCTCTCTCTCTGTCTCTCTCTCTCTCTCTCTCTCACACACACACACACAATCCTCTCTGTCACTACCTTTCAAATAAATTAAATGTAACTAAATAAAAGAAATATTAGGAAAAACCTAAGAGAATAAGTATGGAAGGAAGGAGGAAAGAAGGGGGAGAATACGCTATTCATTAAGAGGAGAAAGTCCCCAGATTCCTAAGAGGACAGCACATAGGACTGTCATGATGCAAAAGCAACCAACATCACCAACACTGAGAAGATATTCTGACGGGAAACAAGTTGAAAAGAGGTAAATTAGATAGAAACAAACTTGCAAAGCAATAGCTATGTTGATGTCACCAAATCAAACCCATAATCATTTCCTTGTATAAACCCATTATACGGATGAGATCTCTACACAAAAGCAGCTTGTGGCTCACTGTTGAAAGACAAATGGCTCATTGGGCATTCAACACAGCAGTTAAGATGCTACTAGGGACACCCATCTTCCTAACTCTGTTCAGGATTCTGTTTTCCTGCTGATGCATAGTCAGGGGAGCAGTAGGTGATGTTTCAAATAGTTGGGACCTTTTCAACCACATGGCAGACTTGCATAAAGTTGAGGGTTCCTGTCTTCTCCCTTATCCGTAGCTTCTGTTGTAGGTATTTGGGAAGAGGATGAGCAGATAAGTGATTCTCATTCTCTCTCTCTCTTTTAAAGACTTAACTATTATTGATACGCTCTAAAATGTGAACCAGATTTACTTACACTTAACATTTGTTTCCTCATTAGCACAGCTTCAATCTAATAGAAACCTTCAAGCTAGTCCTGTGCTTAAATGCAACAAGTCATGTTCTATGACAAATTATTTGAGGAACAGCAAGAGGCCTTGTTAAATAACTAATGACCAGAACCTGTGTTGTGGTACAGCAGGCTAAGCCACTGCTTGAAATTCTGGCATTCCATACCCATCTAATGGTTCAAGTCCTGGCTCCTTCAACCCCAATCCAACTTTCTGCTAATGTGCCTGGGAAAGCAGCCAATGATGGTACAATGATGGCACAATGATGGCACTCACATGGGAGACCTAAATAAAGTTCTAGGCTCCTTGCTTCAGCCTGGCCCACCCCTGGATATTGTAGTCATTTTGGGACTGAGTCAACAGATGGAAGAGACTTTTCTTTTTCTGCCTCTCCCTCTCTGCTGTTCTGCCTTTCAAATAAATAAATAAATTTTCTAAGAATAGCTGATTATTGCTAAAAATTTGAGGGCACTATTAACATTCCACATATATTGCCATTTTTAAGCTTTTAAAATTAAATAATACTATCTTCATTTTACAAAAAATGTAATTGAGGCAGATATATTAACTGTTATCCATGCCCCTATAGTAGTTAAGGCAGAACTGGGAGTTAAAAGGCATCTGACTCTAGAATTCATGGTATTCAAGTGACCTGGGCTAAAGCCAGACACTTCTATACAATGCTGGTTCCTTTCACTTTGCAAAAAACAAATATATTGATTGATTTACTTTTTCCCTGATTGTTTCACCATGCCAAGGATTCTGTGAACATTAAACTAATTCAGAGCACCTACTCTGAGCCAAGTTCTGAGTGACATGTGTGAAAACGTGGCAATGACACTGTTCCTCCTACCAAGGTGTCTACGCTCATCAGCACAAATCTCAGTGGTGTCCTGCGAGAAAAAGAGACAGATTGGAAGGTCTAAGTGATCTGTAACTAAAATGACATAATTTAGCAAAAAAAATTGCCAAGTCTCAGCTAGTAGTTGCAGTCTCAGTGCAGAATTTTAACTTCTCTTCTCTCAACTATTAATGAGATTGTTTCTCACCCCATAAAATATTTGTTTTCTATATGTTTAAGTTATTTACCTGAAAATCTGATTACAAAATAAAATATGAAAGCATAAATCTTTTCTTCTCACAGAGAAATGCTTACCTTTCATAAAAGAATGTTTCATGGCCCAAAGTTAAGAGCAAATAATGCAGAACCAAATAAGGCAAGATGAAGCAAATCAGGACAAGTTTAATAATAAAGAAATATCTCTAAAGCCTTATGAACCAGAACAGTTTTTAATTTACTCAGTGCTTATTACGTACAGCTGGTCATCTTTTATTGAGTATTTATTATGTTCCCTCGAGTGTGGCTAAGGTCAGTGGAATGTACAAAAAGAAGGTACTTCCTTCAAGGAATTTATGATATGTAAGCATATACTCATACATAAGAAACAAGCATAAAATATTCACTGGAAGAGTGAGGATCTGCATTAATAAAAAAGTAATGCAATCATAAACTTCTAAAACTCTTTTATCTGAAATTCTACTGAGATCAGTTTATATTAGAGCCTCTCTAAGGGCATGCCAGCTCTAGCAATACAACAGCAATCTGATCATGAATGCAAGTGGTAAGGAGTGAAGAAGAAAAGGGAAAGATTAGCTTTTTGCAGTGCTCACTCATTTCTTTCCTCCATCCTTCTCCTTAGAGACCAAAGCCTATGGATCTCCCCCAATGATCTGTAAAGCCTTGGCATCTTAGAAAGTGTCGTTTTTCCCTCTTGCCTAAAAATGGAACCTGAAGAAAAGGGATACTCATCTCTCCACATTTTAGATGAAGGCAATTACCAGCAAGGAGAGAAATCTTTTGCACGGTTTGGTGTTTACCAATTGTTGCCATGTCACCCCATTATTCCTCAGTTTACATAAAAATGTTATTGAGAAAGAAGCCAAATATTTTTGCACAGGTGTGTGGATTCCCAAAGCATATTCCCTCTAAAATGTCTCCATTTGCAAATAAAATGGCAGGGTTCTTCCTCCTCAACAGGAAGGCAGAATCACTGGCTCTGTGTGTTTAGGGTAACAAATCAGGGATTTTTCAGAGTTCTTCTCTGAACACCATCATCACTGCTGTAGCCCTGTGTCTTCACATGCCTGAGGCTCCCAAGGCACAGAGAGAGAGAAGAGGTGACAAAGTGTACACTAGTGGGGGAAGTGCAATTGCTCTTTAAAGAGCTTTAAATATGGTTTCAATATGGATTTTCCCCATAGACAACTGTACACTGTTGGAAGTAGACAGACTTGAGTTACCTTCTTCTAATTTACAAAGAAAACTACACGTTGAATGAAAGAGACAAATGAAAAGAAGTTGAGCTATGTCTTCTTTGCTCACTTCTGTAGACACCCTTTGATTCTTTGCTCTGTGAAATGACATGCTTCCTTGTACAGGCTCTCTTCTCCTCTGGGGTCCAGTTGCATTCCCCTCAGGAGAAACATCTACAGGTCATATGAAATTGGGATGAGAAAAAAAAAGGGTTGTTTATTCCCCCAGTGCCATGTCTGCCACACCTGAATTGGCATTGATCTTGATCCCCTACCTATGTCACAGTTACTCTTCAGGAGCCTCTGCCCAACAACTAAATCACAGCCCCTCCAGACAATCCCACCTCTCAGTACCTCTGTTTCCTCATCTTGTTCTTCAACATTAGAGTGGTAATGGTTTTCAGACATTACTATTCCCTGGTTAGGTCATCAACCTTTGTTGGTTCACTGACCCAACACACAACTGTGCAAATAATGTGCTCATTACATTTCTATAGTATTTCCTTAGAGCCTGTATACTCTATTCTGGGAACTGAATTGGTACAGATGTTTGCCTTTGTGGATTGGATTTATATTTAGTGCATGGGCCAAGAAAAACAAGAGGAGAATGAAATAGCCAAACAGATAGAATCATAAGGCCCTTGAAACAATCACCAAGTACCCTTCCTTTATACAGTATATTTATATAGTTCTTTTAAGACATGGAAAGCATGTGAATAGTATTTAGAATTCTTTTTCACTATATCTTCTTTGTTGCTAATAGCTGAGAAGCAGCAAGTAAATAGACTAGGTCAAGGCAGTCTTGCCCAACTTGACCGCATATTAGACTGAAAGCTGCTAAAGCCACATAGGTCTAGCCTGTGGAATCTAAGGAAGGGAGGAGGGGTGTTTTACATGTGAACTGCAAATGGACAGGATTGTATCACTGGATCTTTTTGTGAAGAATTATTTATTTATTTGAAAGGCAGAGTCATAGAAAGAAAGGGGGGAGGGAGAGGGAGAGGGAGAGGGAGAGGGAGGAGAGAGAGAGAGAGAGAGAGAGAGAGAGAGAGTGAGTGAGTTAGTTCATCTATTTGCTGGTTCATTCTCCAAATGGACACAACAGCTGGAACTGGACCTGTCTGAAGCCAGGAACCAGGAGTTTCATCTGGGTCTCAAGCTCTTTGGCCATCTTCCACTGCTTTCCTAGGCCATTAGATGAGAGCTGGATCAAAAGTGGAACAGCCGGAACACAAACCAGTACCCATATGCGATGCCAGTGCCAAGGCCTCAGCTTTACCCACAACACCACAATGCCAGCCCAAGTGCCTGTAATGGCTAGGACTGGGCCAATCTGAAGTTGGAAGTGTGGACTTCAATCCAGGTTTCCCATGGGTGTGGTAGAAATTTGGTCATTTCAGCCATGATTGTTGCTTCCCAGGTTCTGCATTAGCGGAAAACCCAAGTCAGCAACCAGAGCTGGAAATCTAAACCACATACTCCAATGTGGAAGCCAGGTGTCCTCACTGACATCTTAACAGCTAGACCAAACACTGGCACCAAAAATAGTTTTAATACATTAAGTTTAGTCATGTACGTTTGGGATTCTCTCTGAATTTTATAGATATTTAAACTCTTTCTCCCTCTTCTGTGTATATGTGACTGCTATGTTCATGCATTCTTCAGAAAAATATTCTAATATATTGTTGCACTTTTCTTGGGATGAGCAGATTCATATTTATACAGGATAGTTGTTTAAAGCTTGTCCCAAGTTCCAGGTGAGGAGCAGGATAAGCCCAATCCAAATCTCCAAATTTTTACCATTTTCTATTCTAAATCTTAATATGGCAAAGAGGATTCACAGGCACAAATTCTTGAATCTCCTTTGAATATTTTTCTGAATCTCAGCAGGAAACTGTATTTGCATGGTGTGGTGACTGAAGAATTTGACTTTGAAGGTTGAAGGGAGAACCCTCAGCGCCACACTCTCCCATACCAACTAATTGTATAAACAAGAAAACCTTCAGTGTCTTTGCTCCTACAAACTAATGAGTTTCACATTTCACATGAGCTTTACTGAACATGGGTATTTTTCTATTTTTATTTTTGATCAATACGTATTAGTTAGACAAATTTATGGGGTACAATCTGATGTTTTGATACATGTATATATTGTATAATGATCAAATTGAAAAATTAGCATATCCATCACCTTAAACATTTATTATTTCTTTGTGATAGCAACATTCAAAATCCTCTTTTCTAGCTGTTTGGAGATATATAGTGCGTTATTGTTAACTACATACACCCGCTGTGTAACAGACACCAGAACTTCTTCCTCCAATCTAACTGTATTGATTGTACATCTGTGGGGGGGGGGGGCAGAGAGGCATTGTGGAACTGTGTGCACTCCCTCCTTTGATATTTTTCTCATGTACCTTTTGTTTTCTGTGTTTTCTGCCAAGGGATTGGGAATAGTTTTCGAAACTCAGATTTAGCCTTTTATGGCTACTTGCCATGCTAAAAATTAATCTAACCCAAATCTCTAGGTAAGAAGATGTTATAAACTCAGGTTGTTGAATCCAGTGTACCTTGATTATCACCTGGCAGTGTGGCAGGTAGCTACAGGAATAACAGAAACCCTCAGCTGGAGTGGGAGAAGGGCAAATGTCAATTGATCCAAATAACCAGTTTGACTGAATTGATTAGCCATTGATGAATAGTAAAGTAAGTTTACAAATAAGTTTGTGGTTGAATTGACCTGTGATCAAACTGGTCAGATGAGTCTGATCTGCAGGGAATATGGGTGGAGGTGGTGCATGTGCATATGTGTGTGTGTGTGTGTGTGAATGAAAGAGAAAGAGAGCGAGAAAGAGAGAGAATGTGAGTGTGTGTTAGGGAAAAGCAAATCAGTGGAATGTCCAGGTCAGAATAGAGAAGAAGCATGCACATTTTTCTGTGAACTTTGATGCATTTTATGTTGCTTAATGCTTGTCTCACTATACACTGTCCATAAAATTAAAATAAATAGTCATGTTTTTCTCTCTGCTCAAGTGCTAGAGTATGCTTAATATTTTTGCATATTTGAGCTACAGACTAGACCAAGAAAAGATAGACACTGGGTATTTTTTCATCTTTGTAGCCTTGGTTCCATTATAAAATATCCAATCCCTGATATGAATTCAATCTAAGTTTTTTAAAAGGAAACATGGATTAAATTCATTCATATTAGGACTGTTGGTGTTTTAGAGACCATCCAAATTCATAATAATTACAAAGTAAATTGCTTAATGTTAAGCCAATGGCATGTATGAAAAAAAGTCAACTCATATGGCTCTTAACTCCTTTCATGATCAAGACTCTTTTGAAGTATAGCCAACACCTTGCTCACCTCCTACTCTCTCACTTTCAGTAGAGATGAAAGGTAAAGAAAATAGTTACAGCAATTCTTCAGGTGCAAGGTAAAAAGGCAGCAGGTCTGCAGCCAAGAAGGCAGTGACTGCCTAATGATTACCAAGGAATTGAGTGTAAGACAAGGGGGCTTTGAAGATAAAAATGTCACTGGGCAGGGGAAAATAGCAGATGATGGTAGTCAGAATTTAGAAATAAACCAGTCCAATAAGAGAGAACTGGAAGTACCTGCTCAACAGAAATTACTGGGGACAAAAAGACCTAAAGTTATGTTTTTTTTCTCAGTTAGTTGTAATTTGATATTTTAGCAATATCTTGAAAGTGTTAGCCCTGAGGGGTAAAGGTGAGGTTGAAAACCACATCCTTCCACTAAAAACCTTATTTTAAACAATCTGTTTAGCATTTGTGGTGGTAGAGGACCAGAGATTTCCCAAGAAAACAGTGTAAGCTGGCCATAGGACAGGACAAATGTGTGATGTAGAGGAAATCATCTCCTCTCTCGTCCTTATTTGCATTGATTTTAAAATGGAGAGAATTGTGTGTAATGATCTGGGACCTTCTTTTGGTTCTCAAATTGGATCCTAGTTTTTCTCTCTCCTGTTGTATCAGTACATTCATCCAGTTTAGAATCGCCACATACTGGGGCCGGCACCGTGGTGCAGTACGTTAATCCTCCACCTATGGCTCCAGCATCCCATATGGGTGCTGGATCTAGTCTGCTACTCCTCTTTCAGTCCAGCTCTCTGTTGTGGCCTGGGAAAGCAGTGGAAGATGGCCCAAGTCCTTGGGCCCCTACAACCACATGGGAGACCCAGAAGAAGCTCCTGGCTCCTGGCTTTGGATTGCACTTCCGGCTCTTGCAGCCATTGGAGAGTGAACCAAGGGAAGGAAGACCTTTCTCTCTGTCTCTCCCTCTCACTGTCTGTAACTCTACCTGTCAAATAAATAAATAAAATCTTTTTTAAAAAAGAGTTGCCACATACTGATGACAATAGTAAACTCACAACAATTAAGAAATAATTATCATTTTATTTCAAAATAAGATTCCACCGAAGATAGCAAAAAAATAGAAAATGCTGGTGGTTTGATTTCTCAAACTACAGCAAAGAAGTTTTATTTATATGTGAATGCATTGTGAATGCATGTACTTGGAGGAGTCTTTCCTTACATCCGTCAAACTGTACGATATAGACAGCTCCAACCAGGTACATTTGAAGACCTCATCAAGAAGCAAATGGTATCCAAGTATTGTTTAGTTCCACAGAGAATGAAATCAGTTTTCCTATTGTGAAATGCTTAAGCAATCTATTTTCTGAGGAGTTGTAAGGGGCTATATATAAATACCAGTAGCATCAGAAATAAAATATATTCAGCTATGGCAAATGGGGAAAACAAACATCAGTAAAGAATAAAATAATTCCCATATTTTCAAACTAAGTATACAATCAATTGAGAATAGAGATACAGGAGCCTTTATTATTTGCTTTATGTCAGTTTGTTTTACAGTTTTTCATAGCTAACTAGAGTGACACACAGCACAGAGGAGGATCATGCAAGAAAAATTAAAGATTTCAAGAATCAAGGGTTTAAAGACTAGGTGATAACTATGGAACAAAAGGATGGAAATAAAACAGAGATGGCAGAAAGATAAAGAGAAACAATCCACTATAACAAGGTCTTTCCTGGGGAGGGAGGTGGAGGAGTGTGAATTAGGACCCTCTAGACATTTTATAGCCCATATTTCCCAGCTGTGGCCATGGCCTCTTAGCAGTACCAATAAGCAATGGCTGTTTGTACCCATTGATCAAGATCATGATATTAGCTGGTGTGATTTTCATATATATAAATGGTGTTATTTGCATATATGTAAATCCCACAGCCAAACTGGTGTGAGAAGCAGAACCACTAGGTACACTGTTTTCACATAAGACCAACATAATTGAGTTTTCTAAATGTAAAGTCCTGGAACTGTCACAATTCTTTGACATAATTCTCCTACTGAAGTGATACACCCAAAATCCCCTAATGCTCTGGCAGGAGGGTCTGGATCTTGTTCTGAAGAGAGTTCAAGTGCTGGATGTAATCTGCAGATTAGATTAGAAGTCCTCATCTACTCCCTGGGAGTGAGCATCCCTGTCTACAGCACCTTCATCGACGCCACCTAGTGGTGAAAATACTATGTCCTCCTTCCTGAACCTCAAATTAACCTATGATTTAGAGGAAGACATATTAGAGATTAGGTCATTTTATATGGGATTGTGTTTTATTACAGCATGTAATTAGGAAGTAAATAAACAATTGGTTAAAACTACCTGTTATGTTACACTTTACAAAATGTAACATAACAGGTTTATGTAATTGTAGCTTTCATATACATATTTCATATTGAATAATTGAATAATGAGAGCCTCTGCACATGTCCATCATTCCTCAATAAGTACAAGGTGACTAAATGAAGGTTACTCACAAGGAACCGCAGCCAGTGTGTGTGTGTGTGTGTGTGTGTGTGTGTGAGAGAGAGAGAGAGAGAGGTGAGTAGAGAGATTTTGATTTTTCACACTGCAATAAGCTGGAAAGTTAGTCTATTTTGCCCAATGAACTTCCTTCCCACAACTTTTAGACAAAGATCAAATTTTAAAATCAATTACAAAGCTATAATGATTAAAACCGAGTGATATTGGCATATTAACAGAAAGAAAGACCAAAAGAACAGAAGTAAACCACATAAATAGGTCAAAAGTACTAAAAATTCATGTTGGAAAAAGACAGCCTTTTCAATATATAGTACAAGTAAAATTGGATATTTTTATGCAAAAGAATGAAACTAGACTCTTATCTCTCACCAAATACAAGATCAACTCAGAATGAGTTAAAATCTAAATGTAAAATCTGAAACTTTGACACTAGAAGAAATAAAAACTTCAGGAATTGGAATGGAGAAGAATTCTTGGGAGAGACCCCAAAGGCACAAGAAATAAAAACAAATATGGACAAAGAATTTCATCAAACTAGAGAGCTTCTGCACAGCAAAGGAGAATATTAAGAGGGAAGAGGAAACTTACAGAAATGGAGAGAATATTTAAATACTGAGAAACTATTACTAAATAAAATGTATAAGGAATTCAAGTAATATAATAGCAAATAAGTCAAATAACCCAATTTAAAATGAGCAATAGGCAGACATTTTCCACAGGAAGACATATAATGGCCGACAGGTACATGAAGAGATGTTCAACACTAACAGTCATCAGGGAAAGGAAAATCAAAACCACCATTAGATATTACCTTACTGCAGTTACATTGGCTATTATCAAAAGGACAAACTAAAAAAGAATGTGACAAGGATGCTGAGAAAAGGGACCTGCTGCACACTGTCAGTGGAAAAGTAAATTAACACAGCCACTGTGATAAACAGTGTGAGTGTTCCTCCAAAAGTTAAAACAAAATAATTACCAAGCAATCTCACTACTGAGCATATATCCAGAAAAATGAAACACGCTGTGAAAGAGCCATCTAGACATGTAGGTTTATTGCAGCAGTATTTATAAGCCAAGAAACTGAAAACTATAAATGTCCCTCTATTGAAGAACAAATGTTGCACATATACACAACACTATATTGGCTAGGCATAACAAGGAGGAAATATTGTTATTTGTAACAATGTGGATGAAGATGATTATGAAGTGAAATTAGCCAGTCACAGGAAGACAAATACTGCATGGTTTTACTCTCATTTAGAATCTAAAAAAGTTCATCTCTTACAGAAGTTAGGAGTATAATGGTGGTGATTGGTTACTGGGAAGTGCAGAAGGAAAGGAGGGGACTAAGTGATAGATCCAACTATGAAGTTCAGGTGTTCTATTGCAGAGTAGGATGACTATAGATAATGATAATTCACTCTATATTTCTCAAAAAAAAAACAGCCAGAAGAAAGAATTTTGAATGTTTTCACTATAAGAATCTTAAATATTTGAGTAGATATGCTTAGCTCAGTTAGACATTATGTAATGTACACATGTGTTGAAATATTACATGGGATCCCATGAATATGTACAAGTTTTATGTGTCAGTTAAAAATAAAAATTTAAAAAATGGATCTTAAATATATTAATCAATGTTAGCATAATTTAGTGATCCTGAAGATTTGTCTATAAGCAAATTTACCCAAATAATTGATTCTAAAATAAGTTTTTACTTATCAAGAAATGTTCTCCGCGACGTATACCTAAATGGTGTTTAAGTCCCTCTCAGCTGCTATCACAAAATGTGATAGAGTGAGTGATGTATATATAACAAATATTTATTTCTTAAAATTTGGAGGCTGGGAATCCAAGATCAAGCTGCTGCCAGATCCAGTGTTTGGCAAGTGCCAGTTCCTCACAGACAGTACCTCGTATTTTCTTGCAGCAAACACACATGGTGTCTAGAGCAATGCCTCTCTAATCAGGCACTTTTCTCTTCATGAGAGCTCTGTCTTCATGGCCTGATCTCTTCCCACTTATTCACTTTTTAATATTAACACGTTAGAAATTAGGTTTCAACATATGAGTTTTATGTGGATATAAACATAGCAAAAGGAAAACATAAGAGATAAGTTTTAGGAGAAAGTAGAAGTTAAATTAATAATATACTCTAATTCTTAGACCATAGTTAAAATTATAATTTATATTTAACCTCAACTGGTTTGAGAAAATAACAGCTGTATCTGTGACACTCCTACATAGTAGTGAACACACAGAGACTCGCAGTCACCCAGAATCACTAGTGAGGTATATTTCCCCTGCTTTTTACCACAGGAATTTATATTACCCTCCACTCCATGGGTATAAATAACAAGTGGAAATAGGAACCTCTGGGTACCCAAGAGTTCCACAGAGAGGAAATAGATCCTTTGCGAGGTAATCATTGATGTGACACCCTAAAGTCCTTTACAAATCATTTACCACAAACAGAGAATCATGATTTATCTGAGTTGTGTCAATTTTGTAGTATTTAATTAAATATTTCCTGGAATGAACTATTATCCTGAATGTGATGAATATTTTTTGAGTCTAACACAGGGGATATAGAACAGGACTTAGCTGATTAGAATTAAAACCACACTTCATAGAATGGAAGATGCCCTAAACAGCACTCTAGCCTCAGAATCAGCCCTTAAGGCATTCGGATGCAGCTAAAGAGCCCATGAGAGTTCCTCAGGAAAGCTAAGGCTCTGTGGCAAAAAAAAAAAAAAAGACCTAAATGAAAGATCTCTGTGAGTGAGATCCCAGCAGAAAGAACCAGCCATCAAAGAAGGAGGTACCTTTCTCTGAAGGGAGGTGATAACTTCCACTTTGATTATGGTCTTGTCTAAATAAGGTCGGAGTTGGTGAACTCAAGAGGCTTCCATAGCCTTGGCAGCTCATAGCAAGAGCCTCGGGTGATTGCTGGCATCATAAATAAGAGTGTCAATTGTCAAATCAACAACAGAAGTCACTGTGTACTTACTCCCCATGTAAGATCTCTGTCCTTAATGTGCTGTACTATGTGAATTAATGGTAAAACTAGTATTCAAATAGTGCTTTATACTTTGTGTGTCTGTGTGGGTGCAAACTGTTGAAATCTTAACTTAGTATAACACTAAGTTGATCTTATGTATATAAAGATAGTTTAAAATGAATCTTAATGAGAAATGGGATGAAAGAAGTAGTTGGAGGTGGGATGGTTTGCTGTAGGAGGGTGGTTATGGGGGAAGAACTGCTATAATCCAAAAGTTGTACTTTCAAATTTATATTTATTTAAAAAATTTTGAAAAACACACTTCTAGGGCCTGGTGTTGTGACATAGCAGGCAAAACTGCCACCTGCATTGCCAGCATCCCATATAGATGACAGTTTGAGTCCCCACTGCTCCACTTCTGATCCAACTCTCTGCTATGGCTTGGGAAAGCTGTGGAAGATAGCAAACTCCTGGGGCCCCTGCAACCACATGGGAGACCTCGAGGAAGCTCCCAGTTCCTGGCTTTGGATAGGCTCAGCTATCCGTTTGGGGACATTTGGGAAGTGGACCAATGGATGGAAGACCTCTCCCTATGCCTCTGCCGCTTTGTAACTCTTCCTTTCAAATAAAATAAATAAATATTTAAAGCCACACTTCCACTGCCTGCCAGTCAATGTTGGTGAGTTCCTTAGGCACTCTAAAGCTCAGTTTCCCCATCTATAAATGGGATTATAGCATATACTTAATAGGACATTGCAAATTTTTAGCTAATGTTAATTACTGTTATCTTTTTTAGGCTCCGTACTTAGATTTTAACACAAAAAATCCATCAAGCACATGATAAGGTGAGGGTGATATAAAATTATAAAAGACATTGACTTAACATGTTTTTGAGTCATGATCAACCCGATCATCTAAATCTATTTTCTAGACCAGCCTTATACAACAGAAATATACTGTGATCCACATGCATACTTAAATTTTTTCTAAAGTTGAAATTTTCTAAGTATATAAGATATAATTCACTTTAAAATTGTTGCCAAAATATTTTAAATGACTTTGTTACTTATTTAAATATTTGTTTGCAAAGTAGAATTACACAGATACACACACACACGCCATCTTGCATCTGCCATCTCACATCCCAATTGCCAACAGTAGCCAGGGTTGAGCTAGGCTGAAGTCAGGAGCCAGGAGCTATGTTTTTGTCTCCCTCAGGCGTGACAGGAACCCAAGCACCTGGGCCATCATCACTACATTCTGGCTGCATAATTAGGAGGCTGGATCAGAAGCACGGAATAGCCAGGGCTTCACCCAGGCACTCTGATACAGGATGCGGGTGCCCCAGGAAGGGCCAGAACCCTCTATGTCACAATGCCCTCCAGGCAATTCCTTCTCTTTCACCAGAGACTACATCTCAGTTGTTTCTGCTGTGCCTCTCCTTGACCCCAGTCTCCTCAATGTAGCACCCAGCAGTCATTACCTGTTTTTGAGAGTAAGAAAGTTATTTGTGAACTTGAACAAAAGTTACAATATACAAATGTCATAATATCTAACCTGATGCTGAAAACTTTTCTTTGATCAAAGTTTTTTCCAATGGTTGCAATAGAGAATTATTAACCCTATAAACTATTATGTATCAGTAGCTTCAGCAAAAGTAGATAAGGCTAGAATGCTAGTTTATGGAAAACCTCAAAGAAATAATATTTCAGTTTATGTGCAGCAAGGTATGCTTGTTTATGAACATTTATTTGATCCTATTAGTACTGAAGGCTCAATATAATCTGAGTATTTTCTGCACAAGCATGTTGAAACCCAGATTAGAAAACCTTCAATTGATTACCTGATAAAGGAGAGATTGTTTTCAGTTTTTTTCTGTATCTTCTACTTTCATTCCTGTCTCTCACAGACATATATTAAAGATAAACCAGTAACCCTTAGAACGTCCTGCATGCACAAAAACATGAAGAAATAATTTCTCCATCATGTACCTGGTTCCTGTACATCATAGGTAAATTTATAGCACTAATCAGAACCTGCCCAATTTTGAAGATGCCATTTAGTAGCACATTCTTCATGACTGTCAGGGTAGCTTCTGCAACACAGGGGAAGATCTAATCTCACGACCATGTGAACTTCTCTCTAAAGAACGGTAAATTTAGAAAAATTCAGGAAGAGAACACACAGTTGCTGATGCGGTCAAATCTGCTTTTCACACACTTGTCTGATGTTGACCCTTTCACTGTATAAAAACGACATATTCTTGGTGCTTCTTTCTGCTCTGGCGATTTCTTCTAAGATATTTTTTTAAATCAGGAGAAGGCATTGTCCTTGTGGAAGAATGCCTTTACTCAAACTGAGCAACTCATTATCTGAGAAGCTTGCAGGTGGGTGTGCTCCGGGGCACCAACAGATGGTTTAATTGGGTACAAAATTCCAGAAGGCAATGTGCAAATTGACAGCATCTTTGTCCAAACACCAGGATGATGCTAACCTTATGTGGGGAAGTAAAGTACTACCTGAATTGAATATGTGATTTCAGAGAAAGTGGCCACAACCTCTATAACCCCAATTCTTCCTTCACTTGCTCAACAATGCTTCAGCTTGTAACACTATAGATAGGTTTCTTTGACTTTGTTGAAATGCAGTTTTCCCTGGAATTGTTAACAAATTAAATATGAATAATTATTTAGGTCCTTTCCAATTAGTTAAAGGTGTAGCAGTTCATCCATTGACACCAGATAGTTTCTTTACTTAAACATTCTAACAACAAAAGACACGAAAAATGTAATAAAGAAGTATTCTAAAATTAAATATCAGCTCTTTTCTCAACCACTAGTTCAGGACAGATTTCTTGTTGCATATTCAATTTGGTAATGGTGGTCTAGGACTCCCAACCCAAGGTTTTCCTGTTTATGACTATACCGTGGAAGTGGACAGGAAGGGAGCTTGCACTGGGAGACAGAAATCAGTGCTCTTATTTGTTCAAAACTGTTTGTAGAGTGGAACACATACACACAAATTGACTAGAACATTTTGTTCTTGTAGAGGTATTGACCTTTGAAAAAGGATTCATATATTCTACCTTGGCTTAAGTTTTACAGAGAATATTCAGGTAGTTTCCAATTCTGACACCTTCAGTTCAAGGTCTCAGAGCCAAAGTAGATTTGAAGTACTATTTATCCCTTTATAATTTATTATTCCTGAGTACCTTCTAATGGGCTTCATTGATTTGTTCATTGTGCTTTTTACAAGGCAGGCAGGCTATCTGTTTTTGTGTGTTGACATTCACATTGATTTTGAATAGCCTTCAATGTCTTTCTCCATTTGGTCTGGGTTGGTGAGCACATTTCCAAATAAGTAATTGAAAAGAGGATTCTTTCTATTTGTAACTAGTAATTTCAACACCAAACATGCACACACAATGATAGAGACAGGCAGCTGCTACTGAGGTAGAGATGTCTCAGGAAATATTATACGCAGGTGGATCACAATGACAATTATTGACACTTTTGTAGTGCTATGAGGTGCTATGCATTGTTCTATGGTTTGTAAGTATATGCTAAATTTACTATTTAAAATAACACTAAGAAGAAAATGCCACTATCATTCCTATTTTCCCAGAGAGCCAAAACAACTTGAAGTTCACATTCTGAGTTTTCAGTTATAAACTGAAGGACTCAGAAACACAAAATCGGTAGGTAATGAAGAACAATGAAAACTCATCTCCCATGCAGCTCATCTTCTGTAGAAACACTGTGAGGGAAACCTAGCAGTGCATGATCTGACATTGGGACTTTCATTGAAAACCAGGGAGTTTGTGAAGCTTCTGATTGGTTGAGGATGATGGAATTGGTGCCAGGAAGGAGAAAAGCACAAACAGGCCCAGGAGACTGCATGATGTAGTTCTTGCTCTACTAATCACAGCACAAATTCTATAACATGGATCCTGAAACATACCCGTGTGTACTTGGGATGAATGTATGAAAAAATCACCTCAATTACTTTAGATGAACACATGGACTCAAGTTTTGCTGAGTAATAACATAAGTTTTGCTTAGCATAACTCAAGTTATGCTAAGATATTTCCAACACACTAAAATGTAAAAACAAAATTTACTATCTCCGATACCCTGCCCTTAAATCACCTATTAAACTGAACAGATATGATAGGCATTGATAACTCAGATTTACCATTTGTGAGAACTGTAAGACCTTTGTAAAGTGCTTTCACGTAGATCATCTCATCATTGCTATCACAAGTTAAGGCGGCTAATATCTTCCTGATTTTGTAGGCTAATGGGAGGATTTGGAAGAGTTATTAATCTAATGCTAACCCTGCCAGTAATTAAAGAGGCATTTTTCAAGCTCCTGTACCACACAACAAATATGTTAAGGGTGGAAAATTATTCAAGGACATTGAGCCCCAGAATTTCCATCTTTAGCACACAATAGCTGATGACACAATATCTCGTCTGATCAGGGAATTTAAATTGATTCTAGCTTATACTCATGTTGCCTTCTTAGACAATTTTACACCTTATAAGGTAGAACAAAATTGGGCTACTTCAGTCTTCTAAGAGTTGTGTTGGTGTAGCAATCACATTGAAAATATTAATATAATCAAATCCTTGGAAGTTCCAAATCACTAAGGCAGGTATCAATTGAAACTAACATTTCTAATCCCCAGTTGTGGTTTTGCTATTTTTCCATTTCTAAATGTATTTATTTGTATATGGGGGTGGGAGAGGGAGAGAGAGAAAGAAAGAGAGAGAGAGAGAGAGAGAGAGAGAGAGAGAGAGAGAGAGAATGAGAATGAATGAATGAATGAATGAATGTTATATTTCATCCACTGGGCCAACGCTGGGAACCAGTAACTCAATCCAGGTAGCCAACATGGGTGGCAGGGACTCAATCACTAGGACTATCAATTGCTTAAATATATGCTTAAGATTTAGCTAGTTTATTTGTAAACTGGCCAAGATTTGTGTCTTACTCATTTTTTAAAATTCCTTATGTAACATCACTAAACGTTGCAGATTATTATTTCAACACCACTTAGGTAGGTGTTAGTGATTACTATTTGGTATCTGGCACCACATTTGACATTTGGCTCTCACAGTGCACTAGAGAGTGTTTGTCAGCATCCTCATGTGCGCTAGGAAGTTCAGAGGGATCAAATGCTATCTTATAGTACAGTCTTCAATCACAACAAATATTAGAGGTATAACATGAATCTGAATTAAAGTGCTCCTACCACTATATCAGACAGCATTTTCACTGACTATTCTATGAAGGTCAGTTTTGTTCAGCAACTTACACTAGACTGCATCCTGTTTTCATAACTGGTTTCAAAATACAGAATAATCTAAGACTTTGTGTTACAGAATATTTGGTATCATTTGTTTTTAACACAGTAATAGCATGAGGAGCATTTTCTTTTACTGCATGAATTATGCATTATGTTATCTTGTGGTTTTGTTGGAATAAGTTCCCCAAAATTCATGTGTGAGAAACTTAATACCAGTGGAACAATGTTGAAATGTGGTACCCTTTAGAAGTGATAAGATCATGGCTACTGAAGCCGCATAGATTAATGCCATCATCACAGGAATAAGTTCATTATTGATAGTGAGGTTTTTTTTAAAAGCAACTTTGATGCTCTACTGCTCACATAAGTCTGCCACCCTTCCACCTTCCATCAAGAGGTATTGCAGCATGAAGGCCCTAAACTGCTGATGCCTTGAGCTTGGACTTCCTACACTTGTGAATTATATAAAAAAAAAATCTCGGTTCTTTATAAATTTCTCAGTCTCAGGTATGTTGCTACAGCAACATGCACACACACACATACACAGAAACACACACACAATGTTGGAAATCCTTTATTTGTTTGATGAAAGTATTTAATTCAACTCTGACCTTCTGGCCAAATCATCACTCTAGAAATTATAGCATCCCTAGACCCTAATATCAGAAATTAGATCTGGGTGCCACTAGGACCAACATTGTGCACCTTAGGCCTCAGTCCATCAGTCTCCTATTTAATTGGATTTCTCACTCTTCGACTGCTGTTCTTTTTCAACCTAGTGGCTGCACACTATACTGCGGAAGCAGTTGTTTACGAAACATTTCAAGCCTTTGGCAAATCCCTCTGGTCTATTCTGCACGTTTCCTAGACAATTTTATAACCTTTATATCACTCGTAACCCCTAGAAATCTTGTAATCAGGGCAAACCATTCATTGCATAATAAATAACAAACCACAAGTTAATGAATAGCCCAACATGTTATTTTAACTTGATTCTAAATCATTCTTTTTGAGCAAATGGTAGACTTTTTTTGAGTCATTAAGCCCATCTGTGGCTCAATTTCCATTTCTATAAATTGCAGGAGTTGGAGCAAATGATATACATTCTAGTGCTGTGTGATATTCTGCGATAGTAAATCTTTAAAGCAAAAAACACTGGGAAAACAGTGAACATGTTAACAGAGGGTATATAATTATCTTGATAACACTGAACAAGTTCTAGTTGTAGTGATTTAGATGCCACTTGGGAAGCTTGCACCCCATTTCAGAACGCCTGGCGTTTGAGTCCTGGCTCTGTTCCCCATTCTAGCTTCATGCTGATGTGCACAGCAGAAGTCAGAAGGTGATGGCTCACATACCATAGTCTCTGCCTCTCACATGGGACATCTGCATTGGGTTCCAGTTCCTGGCTTCCACCTGGGTGTTTTGGACATTTGGGGAGGCAACCAGCACACATGAGTGATATCTCTCATCGCTCTCATATCTCTCTCTCTCTCTCTCCCTCTCTCTCTCTCCTTCCCTCCTTCCCCGCCTTCCTCTGTCTCTCTCTCCCTTTCTCAGAAGAAAAAGAAAACTTATCCTACACCACTATTTTTGTTATAAGATATATAAAATAATATTTCTCTTTTAACAATTCTTAAGTACAAAATTTGTTGGCACAAATTATATTCACACTGTGGTACAATCATCACCTGTATCTTTTTCTAAAACTTTTATCACTCCATAAAGAAACTTTGAAACCATTAAATAATAACTCCCTACTTCCATTCCTCTTAATTCCTGATAAACCTCTGATATTTATTCTGTCTCTATGATTTCTCTATGACTTGCCTATCCTGGATATTTCATGTAAGTGGGATCTAGCAGTGTTTCTTTTTTGTATGTGTTTGGCATTGTATATAGCATAATGTTGTTCAGTTTCATCCCTATTATAACATATGTATCAGAAGTTCACTACTCTCTCAATGAATAATAGTCCATTATATGTTTATACTATGCTTCTTTATTCATTCATCTGCTGATATATAATTGATTTGTTTCTGCTTTTGGCTATTACAGAAGATACTACTGTGAACATTGATATATAACTATCTGTTTGAGTCCATCATTTTAGTCCTTTCTGGATATATACCTAGTCGAAGAGAACCATGAAGCTGTATTCCATGGCTTCTTCTCTATTTTACACTGCCACCTGCAAAGCATGAGGGTTTCGTTTTTTTCACACTCCCATTATACTTACATTTTCCATAATTAAAAACATTACTGTACCCATCTTGGCTGGTATTAAGTGATATCATACTAGGATTTTGGTTGTGGTTCCCTAATATAATCGGGCCTCTATTCTATTATTTTTTGCACATCTATATATCTTATTTTTAAAGATTTATTTATTTGAAAGTCAAAGTCACACAGAGAGAGGAGAGGAGAGAGAGGGGAGCAGGGAGAGAGGGGAGGGGATTGAGGGGAGGGGAGGGAGGAGAGGGAGGGGGAGAGGGGAGGGAGGGGAGGAAGGGGGAGAGGGGAGAGAGGGGAAGGGAGGGGGAGAGAGGGAGAGAGAGGAGAGGAGGGAGAGGGGAGAGGGGAGAGAGGAGAAGGGAGAGGGGAGAGAGGGGGGAGAGGGAGGAGGTGGGAGAGGGGAGAGGGGAGACAGAGGGGAGAGAGGGGGGAGAGGGGAGAGGGAGGGAGGAGAGGGAGGGGGAGAGGGGAGGGGAGTGAGGGGAGGGGAGGGAGGAGAGGGAGGGGGAGAGGGGAGGGAGGGGAGGAAGGGGGAGAGGGGAGAGAGGGGAAGGGAGGGGGGAGAGAGGGAGAGAGAGGAGGTGGGAGAGGGGAGAGGGGAGACAGAGGGGAGAGAGGGGGGAGAGGGGAGAGGGAGGGAGGGGAGAGAGGGGAGAGGGGGGGAGGGGGGAGAGGGGAGAGGAAAGAGAGGGGAGAGAGGGGAGAGAGGGGACAGAGGGGAGAGAGGGGAGAGAGGGGAGAGGAGAGAGTCTTCCATTTGGTGGTTCACTCCCCAAATGGCTGCAACGGCTGGAGCTGCACCACTCCAAAGCCAGGAGACAGGAGCTTCCTCCGGGTCTCCCACGTGAGTGCAGGGCCCCAAGGACTTGGGCCATCTCCTACTGCTTTCCCAGGCCACAGCAGAGAGCTGGATTGGAAGTGGAGCAGCCGGGTCTCCAATCGGTGCCCATATGGGATGCCGGCGCTTCAGGCCAGGGCAATAACTTGCTGCACCATAGCACTAGCCACCATCTATATGTCTAGATTGGAAACACATTTATTTACATAATTTATCTACTTATAAAAATAATTTGTCTTTATTTATTAAATTGTTAAGAAGCTATAATGAGGGGCCGGCGCTGTGGTGCAGCGGGTTAAAGCCCTGGCCTGAAGCACCAGCATCTCGTTTGGGCACCGGTTCTAGTCCGGGCTGCTCCTCTTCCAATCCAGCTCTCTGCTATGGCCCAGGATAGCAGTAGAAGATGACCCAAGTCCTCTGACCCCTGCTCCTATGTGAGAGACCTGGAAGAAGCTCCTGGCTTCAGATCAGTGTAGCTCTGGCCATTGGGGCCATCTGGGGAGTGAACCAGCAGATGGAAGACCTCTCTGTCTCTACCTCTCTCTGTAACCCTTGTCTTTCAAATAAATAAAATAAATATTAAAAAAAAATATGATGAAGTGTGCTGTCTGCCTCACCCTATCCCCACCAGCCAAATGCATGTTGAAGCCCTAACTTCAATGGTATTGTAGGGCTCTTGAAAAGACATAGTTTAATTGGGGTGACAGCGTGAGACTGTATTCCAATGTGACTAAATTCCTTCTGAGAAAAGGAAGAAGATGGATGCACATACACAAAGTACAGACCATATGAAGACACTGCGAGAAGATAGCCAACTTACAAGCCCGAAAGTATACCTCAGGTTAAACAGAAACCTACTGACTCCTTGATCTTAGCTATCCAGGCTCCAAGCTATTTGGTAATAAAACTCTGTTTAGGCACCCAGCAGACCCTGGAAAGTAATACAGATTTGTTGATGGTGTATATTGAATAAATGGGATACAGGATTGTCAAATAATTCTCTCTTGTGTCCATTCTCTACATTTTCTTCATAATTTGCTTGGACGCATGAAAGTTCTGAATTTTGATGCAGTCAATTTATTTTTTTTCTTTTTTTACTCATGCTTTGGGGATCGTATCTAAAATATAACTATACCTCAAGAAGTTCAATAAAAATATAATTTAAAGATAAGTTTATTTTGGTGCAAGACAATTTTGAATTCCATGAAGTATTTTTCAAAACACACATTTTCCTTGAACTTTTTAAAGATCTCCTGTACATTATCAAGTCCATTGTCATGAAAATATACTCGTGTTCTCCTAAGGGTTTCGTAGCTATAGCTTTCATATTTAGGTCATTCATTCATTTTGTGCTCGTGTTTGTATAGGGTGTGAGGTTCAACTTCATTCTTTGCATGTGGAAATCCAACTGTACTGGAGTATTTGTTGCTGAGACTATTATTTCCTATTAAAAATATTTGGCAATCTTGTCAAAAATAATTGATTACAGTCATATAAGTTTATTTCTGGACTGTCAATTGTATTTTACTTATTTACATGTTTATTCTTTTTCCAGTTCCATACTCTTTTGGTTACTACAGCATTGTAGTAAATATTGAAATTGGTAAGTATGAGTCTGATTCTTTTTATTTTTCTAGATTGTTTTGTCTATTTGGCATCCTTTCCAGTTTCATATGGATTTGGGGATTGGTATTTCTGTTTCTGGAAAAAAAGCATTGGAAGTTTCATAGCAATTTGTATTAGACCTGTAAATTAATTAGATAGCATTGACTTTTTAACAATAGTTAAGCTCTCTAATACATGAATGTGGGATCTTCTCATTCATTTGGTTCTTTAGCTTTTTGGTAACATTCATAGTTTTCAATATCCATATCTCTCAGCTCCTGTTTAAATTGATTCTTCTGTGTTTTATGTTTTTATGTTCTACCATAAATACAATGTTTTTCCTTAATTTCCTTTTTAGATTTTCATTGCAGGTAAACATCATTGATTGTTGTTGTTAATCTTGTACCATGTGTTTTACTGAATTCTTTTATTTGATCTAGTAATTTTCTTGTGTATTCTTAAGTTTTTCTACTTAAGAAACATAATCTAGGAGTAAGGTAACTTCAATTCTTTATTTCCAGTTGGGATGCCTTTTAGTCCTTTTGTTGTTTAATTGTTTTCAACAGAATATCTAGAACAATGTTTAATAACAATGGAGCAGTGGTAATACCAGTTATCATCGTGCTAAGAACATAAGACAGAAGCTTTCATTATTATACAACAGTTGAGTACTGAGTATGATCTTAACTGATTTTTCATAAATATCTGAACCAATTGCTTATATTAGTTTTTATATTTTTTATTAAAAGGTGTTAATATTTTCAATGTTTTTTTTTTTTTGGACAGGCAGAGTGGATAGTGAGAGAGAGAGACAGAGAGAAAGGTCTTCCTTTGTCGTTGGTTCACCCTTCAATGGCCGCTGCAGCTGGTGCATTGCGCTGATCCGAAGCCAGGAGCCAGGTGCTTCTCCTGGTCTCCCATGCGGGTGCAGGGCCCAAGCACTTGGGTCATCCTCCACTGCCTTCCCCGGGCCATAGCAGAGAGCTGGCCTGGAAGAGGGGCAACCGGGATAGAATCCGGCGCCCCAACCGGGACTAGAACCCGGTGTGCCGGCGCTGCAAGGTGGAGGATTAGCCTGTTAAGCCACGGCGCCGGCCATCATTTTTTTCTATGAATCCAATGGATTACTCCAATGTACTGTATTATGCAGAACTGCTCTAGCATTCCTCAGATAAATGTCACTTGTATGGCATATAATCCTTTAATATAACATTGGATTGCTCACTGTGACTTTGTTCAAGATTTTTGAATGTGCATTTGTAAGATAGAATGATCTATAGTTTTATTCTATTGTGATGTTAATATTCAACTTTCATATAAGAGTAATCCTGACCTCATAAGATGAAATAGAAAGTGTTCCCTTCTTTTCCATATTTTGGAAGAATTTTATGAGAATCTATTATTCTTTTTTAAAAAAATATTTTTCTATTTATTTGGAAGTTACCATAAGAGGAGGACAGATAGAGAATCTTCCGTCCACTGATTCTCTCTCCAGATGGCCACAATGGCCAGGCCTGGGCCAGGCCAACGCCAGGAATCAGAAGTTTTATCTGGGTCTCTCACATGGGTGCAAGGGGACCAGTATTTGGGCCATTTTCTGCCACTTTTCCAAGGCCATTAGCAGGAAGCTGGATCAGATATTCTAAGTTTTCCCTGATCTATGGTAAATCGTAGAGTACCAAAAATGTAATGTATAGGAATGAAATTCCTATTTGGAGCTTTAATGACTGCTTACAGCCATTGTCTCCATAGTTGAAGAACAGTATTTTTTTCTTCTTAGTGTTTGTTGAACTCTTTACTTAGTGTAGGGTTAATCTTATGAGTATAAAGTAAACTGAAAGTAGATCACTGTAAACATTATGAGTGGGAATAGGAGAGGGAGGAGGAGCAAGTGTAGGAGCATGGGCAGGAAGGAGGGTGGGGTGGGAAGTATCCATATGTTCCTAAATCTGTATGTATAATATGCATGAAATTTGTATACCTTAAATAAAATTAAAAAAAAAAAAAGTGGAGCAGCCAGGATTTGAACAGGTGCCCTTAAGGGATGTAGGTGTCACAGGCTGTAACTTAACTCACTAGGGCATAATGCCAGCACCAATATTTATTATTCTTTAAATACAGGAGAATTCAGAACACAAGAAATATAGTCTTGGAATTTTCTTTTCTGGGATATTTAGTTTACCGAGCCAATATCGTTACTCATTGTTGGTATGCTGAAATTTTTTTTTGAGTTAGCTTTGATCATTTACATGTTTTTGGTATTAGTTATTTTGTCTACACAATCCAAACCGTTGGTACACAATTATCCACGGTGTCATTCTATAATCTTACTTTTCTTTAAGACCAGTATTGATATCTTCAGCTTTATTTCTGATTTTAATTATTTATATTTTCTCTTTTTTCTCACATTTTCACTCTAGCTAAATCATTTTTCCCATTTAGATGACTTTTTTCAAGAAACTATTTTTGATTCATTTATTCCAATGTTTTTTTATACTATACTCAGTTTCGCTACCCCCTAACCTTTATAATCTTCTTGTTCTGCTGGTTATAGATTAAACTTGTGTTAAATTTTATGCTTACATGTAAAGTTATTAATATGATTAACAGCTATAAATTACTGAGTACTTCTTTCACATCATTATGTACCATATGTTTTGATACATGATGTTTTCAATTCCATTTGTCTCCAAGTATTTTTAAATTATCTTGTGATTTAACTTGGACTTATTGGTTATTTAATTGGCACATCTCATTGGTTTTTAGCTTCATTCCATTGTGAGCACATAAACAGCTTTTATAATTTAAATCTTTTAAATTATTGAGACTGGTTTGTGGCTTAACACATAATTTCTCAGGGAAAGATTCTATGTTCACTGGAGAAGAATATATGTTCTGATGTTGGAGGAAATGTTCTACGTAATTCAGTTTAGTTGGGTTACATTCTGTTACAATTTCTATATTTCCTTATTGATCTTCTGCCAACACAGATGGTACTCAAGTTATAACGGGTTTACATCCAGATAAATCTAAGACAAGTTGAAAAACATTACAAGTCAAAAATGAATTTAATATCCACTGTAGAGGATAATTTTTTTAAGCATATAATGGCCTGGCTGACTGGAGTCATGGCTCACTGCTACTACCCAGCATGACAAGGTACTGTACCACACCTTGCTAACCTGAGAAGAGATCAAAATTCAAAGAATTGCTTCTACTGAGTGCATATTACTTTCACACCATTGCAGTGTTGAAAATTGCATTTTTAAAAGGTTTTTATTCATTTATTTGGGAGATAGAATTACAGAGAGTGAGTGGGAGAGACAGAAAGAAAGGTCTTCCATCCACTGGCTAACTCCCCAAATGGTTGCAATGGCCGGAGCTGTGCCAACCCAAAGCCAGGAGCCAGGAGCCTCCTTCTGGTCTCCCATGCAAATGCAGGGGCCCAAGAACTTGGGCCATCTTCCACTGCTTTCTCAGACCATAGCAGAGAGCTGGATTGGAAGTGGAGCAGCTGGAACAAGAACTGGTGCCCATATGGGATGCCAGTACCACAGGTGGAGGATTAACCTCCTGCGCCACAGCACCGGCTCCAAAAATTGCAATCTATACCATTATACAACTTAATTTCATCAGCATGTTTTATCCATTATTAAAAGTGGTTTCTTGATATCTTTAGCTTTTATCATGGAAATATATTATATTTCTTCAATTTTATCAATTTTAACATTTTTTGGCTATGTTTGGTGCATATAAGTTTGTAATTGATTTCTCAATGCACTGACCCTTATTTTCCTTTGTGTGTCTTCCAATAATTTAAAGTGTTTTATTCTGATATGAGAAAGCCAACCCAGACCTCTTTTGTTAATAATTCCAAGGATTTTCTCTTTTCATATATTCATTCAAAAATTAAAAAAAAATAAATGCTTGTGAGGATTTTACAAAAAGTGTACCCTAATACACTGTTGTGGGAATGTAAACTAGTACACCCATTATGGGACATAGCATAGAGAGTCCTCAGAAATCTGAAAATAGAATTATCCAATATCATATGATCCAGTCATCCCACTCTCAGGAATTTTCCCAAGGGAATTGAAATCAGCATATGAAAGCATTTTTATACCCCCATTGTTTATAGTTCACAGTAGTTAAGATATGGCATCAACTGAAATGTCCATCAACTGATGACTGGATAAAGAAAATGGGCTGGGGCTGGCATACTGGGTAAAGCTGCCTGCAGTGCTGGCATGTCATTTGGGCACTGTTTCATGTCTCAGCTTCTCCACTTCTGATTCAACTCCCTGATAATGGCCTTGGACAAGCAGTGGAACATGGCACAAGTAATTGGGCCCCTCTCATGTGGGAGACCTGGAAGATGTACTTGGAACCTGGCTTCAGCCTGGCCCAGCATTGTCTGTTGTACCCTCTGAGGAATAAACAATGGATGGAAAATCTCTCTCTCTCCATTTCTCTCTCTGTAACTCTGAATTTCAAAATAAATTACTTGACTTAAAAGGAGGGGGACAGGTGGTGTACATACATGATGGAATACTACTCAGTCACAAAAAAAGAATGAAATCCTCACTTTTGTAATAAAATAGAATCAACTGGAATTCATTATACTTAAATAAGTCAGTCTCAAAAAGACAAATATCATGACCTCTCTGATATATAGTAATGAATATAGGATAAAAAAAGTATAAGAATAATGGCCGGCACCGCGGCTCAATAGGCTAATCCTCTGCCTGCGGCGCCAGCACACCAGGTTCTAGTCCCGGTCGGGGCACCGGATTCTGTCCCGGTTGTCCCTCTTCCAGGCCAGCTCTTTGCTGTGGCCAGGGAGTGCAGTGGAGGATGGCCCAAGTCCTTGGGCCCTGCACCCCATGGGAGACCAGGAGAAGCACCTGGCTCCTGGCTTTGGATCAGCACGGTGCGCCGGCCACAGTGCATCGGATGCAGCGGCTATTGGAAGGTGAACCAATGGCAAAAGGAAGACCTTTCTCTCTGTTCTCTCTCACTGTCCACTCTGCCTGTCAAAAAAAAAAAAAAAGTACAAGAATAAAACTATGTTTTGATTATTTTTATAACCCTTGTCTATATTCTTGTGGAACAGGGATTTTTTTTCTACTTTTTTACTTGTTGAACATTATGATTAGTGGTTCATTAAGTCTTTGATTATAAAGTAAATTGAAATTATGTTATGGCAAAAATTAAAGGGGGAGAAAAGGAATATAGGAGAGGGTATTGGGGGAGAGGGAAGTATAATTATTGTCTTAGAACTGTGTCCATAAAACACATGAAATCTGCTCTCTTTAAGCTGATAAAATAATAATATAATTCATGTCATTAGATTTCGAGTGTGATTCTTGTTGATATAGCATAGGGTATTTCTCTTCTGTTTTATTCTTTTTTGTTAGCTTTTCTTTTAAATCCATTACGCCAATCCCTGACTTTTGATTAAAGTTTAACACACCCACATAAAAAATAAATACTGATAAAATATCTTAGTGCTATTTGCTTTCTGCATGTCTTACATAGTTTTTGCCTCTCACTTAAAAAATTAACGCCACCTTTGTGATCAGATGATTTAAAATAGCAAAGTATTAATACAATTTCATATTCCTTTCTCATTTTCTTTTCTGTATATTTTTAAGATATGTTCCATTTTCTCACCATGGAGATTACATTTAACATTCTGAATTTACAATTTAATTAATTGGTACCAATTTAACTTCACTATCATATAAAAATATCTGTGACTGAATCTCAAAATATCATGGAAAAATTGGATTAAAAATAAGCTTATTGTGGTGTAAAAAATGAAATTCATGCTTAAATTTTCAAAAAATGCACTATCTATGATACTTTTGAAGTCCCTGAGGCTGCATCAGAGCCTTCTCCCACTCTGTGTTGTCACAAATTACAAATGCATACACTATGTTCCAAATCACATTGATTTTTAGATATATATATTTATACATTTATCTTTTAAATCCTGCAAGGGACCTTAAACAGTGTAGTTATAAACCAAAAATACAGTAACTCGGGCTTTTATATTAGCCCATGTAATTAGTTTTTATGGGAGATTTTATATCTCATATGACTTTAAGTTACTGTTTAATGTACTTTAATTTTGACTTGAAGCACTCCATTTATAAATTTTTGTTGGATAGTCATAGTGCTAATGAACTACCTAAGCTATTGTTTATCTGGGGAAGTTTAAATTTATCCCTCATATTTGAAGAAAATTTGGTTGGATATTGAATTTTTGGTTAACAGTCTTTTTTTTTCAGTACTTAAAACATATCATCCTACTACATCTGGCAATCATAGTTTCCAATGAGAAATTTGCAGGTGCTTTTATTGAACCTCCCATGTATATACGCATTTTCTCCCTGGGGCTTTCAAAATTCTTTCCCTGCAGGCAGTGCTGCGGTTTGGCAGCAAAAGCTGCCATTTATAACACTGGCATCTCATACTGGAGTGTCAGCTCAAGTCCAACCAACACGCTTATTTTGGTACTTCAAAAAGGTTATGAAAGGGGAGCACATTGTGACATAAATCCATGACCTGCAATGCTGGCATCCCATATGTGTGCTGATTTGTATCCTGGCTGTAGAAGTGGCCCAAAGATTGTGCCCCTGCCACTCATGTGGGAGGCCCAGATGGAGCTGCTGGTTCCTGGCTGCAGCCTGGTCTACCACTTGCCATTGAAGCCATATGGAGAGGGAACCAATGGATGACAGATATCTTTCTCTGTCTCTCCCTCAAACTCTTCTAAAACAATTAAATAATTTTTAATAGTCCCTAAAATGCATATTATAAAAAAACTATGCATTGGTTTAAAACATTTTGCATGAAATAACCATCATTTAATTAATTCCATTTTCTCACAGACTTTTGGAATCACCCTCATATTGCAGATACTAATCAATGCTAATATCATAAATGAAACCAAAAAACACTCAATATAATACACACAGATAAGAATATTGAATAGCTTAATGTGTTTCATGTATTTTTATTCCTTACTTGTCTATATGTACAACAAATTTGGGATCCAATGATTGATTATAGATTCCTATAGTTTATCATGTAAGGATATGCACCCTGGCAAAAATTATGATAAAAATGGTTTGAAAGGACTACAGAGTTTTCTATCATACAATTGTACAATTATTTGCTGTTTTGTTCTTTTTATTGTGATAAGTATATTTTTCATAAACAGTTTGATATAATCACATAAATCATATAAATTATTGTTAATGTAATTATTTGGTCAAAGGAAATACTCAATATTTCAAAGTTTTTACAAATGTGTTTCCTTAATAATATGTGTGCCTATAAGCTAATTTTTTTATATTAGTAGCAACTTGCAATTGGAAAGTATTTGAAATTTAAAAATTATAATTATGTATTCAATCTTTCAAACATGCCTAGGGTAGGCATAAAATATCATTATCCTAATTTTATAAGTAAGGAAATTTAAATTCAGAAGTATACATTACAAAGTAGTAACTTTAATAGTCAAATTAAAGCCTTCCAAATTTATTTTAAATATTTCATGACGTATGTCTGAATCACACGGCCAGAAAAGTTCTGAATGACTCAAAACTGGGGAGGATGCACATGAATAGCTGAGAAAGAGGATGACACAGCTATAAACTCCAATTTCATGGAATGAAAATACAAGAAAAGTGCTGGTTCTCTTTGAGACAAGTTAGTCACTGAATATAAAATACTGAGGTTTCCAAATATTCTCTCTTAAAATAATTATAATTGATACAAAATTATTCCTAAAGTCATATAACTGTTAAGAATTTTGAAATTTTTTGAATGGGTTACATGGAGTAACCACACTTATGACACACAGAACATTATATTAATGTTCCAATAAGATTTACTAAAGCTTCAGTGTGGAGAGAGTGGGTTTTGTGACACTGCTCTGAAACAATTGTCCATTATATTATCATTAGTGGCAAAATTACTGTTCAGAGTACTCTTTTTCCTAAGAGAACTCCATTTTTACAGAGAAGTAACAATGTAAATGTGGCAAAACGAATAATGTCTCCCATCCCAAAATTTCTAAATCTTAATCCCTGTAAGGTGTGAAGATACCAGTTTACAGGGTAAAAGGAACTCTGAAAATGGAATTAATTGAAGGATATTAATGTGGAAAGATCATTCTCGATTATGTGGGTGGGCCCAACCTAGTAACAAGAGTCCCTACAGGGGAGAAGAAAAATAATCTAAGAGAAAATGAGAGAGAGGGAGAGAGAAAGGATTATGATGATAGAAAAGATAAGAAGAAAGCAAAGATCAGAAGAAGATAAGAAGCTATGTTACTGGCTTTGATGATGGAGGAAGGGGCCAAGAGATAAGAAATGTAAAACATGGAAACAAGAAAATGGATTAATCAGCTTCCAGTTTAGCCTGGTGAAAGTGAGTTTGGGCTTTTGACCTCTAGAATTGAGTTAATAAGCTCAAGTTTTTGTTTTAGTTTTGTTTGCTTGTTTGAAAGGTAGAGTGGCAGAGAGAGGGAGAGAAAGAGGAAAAAAGAATTTCCATGTGTTGGTTCACTCCTCAAGTGATTACAATAGCACAGGTTGGTCCAGGCCTAAGTTTTTGAGTGAAGTTGTAAGTCAGCAAGTTATGGGTAATTTGTTACAGCAGCAATAGAGAACTAATGCTTTTTTATTTCTTAAAAAAATCATTGTTTTGGCCGGCGCCACGGCTCACTAGGCTAATCCTCTGCCTTGCGGCGCCGGCACGCCGGGTTCTAGTCCTGGTCGGGGCACCGGATTCTGTCCCGGTTGCCCCTCTTCCAGGCCAGCTCTCTGCCGTGGTCCGGGAGTGCAGTGGAGGATGGCCCAAGTGCTTGGGTCCTGCACCCCATGGGAGACCAGGAGAAGCACCTGGCTCCTGGGTTTGGATCAGCGTGGTGCGCCGGCCACAGCGCGCTGGCCGCGACGGCCACTGGAGGGGGAACCAACGGCAAAGGAAGACCTTTCTCTCTGTCTCTGTCTCTCTCTCTCACTATCCACTCTGCCTGTCAAAAAATAAAAATTAAAAAAAAAATCATTGTTTTTCTTAATAAAATTTTAGGAGCACAGCAAAATTAAGAGGAAGACATGGAGATAACACATATGTTCCCTTATGCTATGCACAGATAACTTCTCTTATTATCAACATCCCTTACAAAGTGGTCTATTTGTAACAATTGATTAATCTATATTGAAACAGTCTTATCTCCAGAAGCCATGATTTACAGGTTTGCTCAGTGTAGCATGTCCTCTGTGTTCCAATAAGTATACAAAGACATATACTCACTTTAAAGTTTTATTATTCTAAAAACCATATATGCTCTCTTATTGGTTTTTCCTACTTCCTAAAGCCTAGAAAACATTGATCTTTCAACTATTTCTTCGATTTGCTTTTTCTAGTATGTTACAAAATTAAATCCTGTGGTAAGTAAACTTTTCAAACTGATATCCTTTATTTACTAACATGCATGTCATTCTATTCCAGGTCTTTTCATATCCTGGTAACACTTTTATTTTTAGTGCTAAATAACAGTCCATTGTATAGATGTACTACAGCTTATCTATTATTTGTTGGAAAGTATGTTGATTGCATCCAAGTTTCGTCAATCATAAATAAATATGCTGTAAATCTCTGTGTGCAAGTTTCATGTGGACATATATTTTCTAATTCTTTGGATAAATAACCAGAAGCACAATTACTAGATTTTGTAATGTGGGTTTATTTTTGTAAAATGCTGCTAGACTGTTTTCTAAAATGTATGGGATAAGATTACATTCCCACTAGCAATGAATAAGAGTTCCTTTCCAAAATTTGGTGCTGTCAGTTGTTTGGGATTTCATCATTCTCATAAGTATGTAGCAGTACTTCATATGTTTAAATTTACATTCTCTTGATATGTGATGTTGAACATTTTTTCATATGTTTACTTGTCACCTGCATAAGATTATAATTGAGCTGAAAAAGTCATACCATCTAGTGATATTGTAGCCATAGTTATATTACTGTGCATTCCTCATGGTGGTATAAACAAAACCTACTTCACTATCAGTTGTAAAAATATAGCAACACACAATTGTGTATAGTACATGAAAATTCATAATGATAATAAACTACTATATTTATGGTTTATGTGGTTTAAGTATATACTATGCTCTATTTTTATTATTATTTTAGAGTGTACTTCTACTTATAAAAATAAACTTTGATGTAAAACAGTATGCTATACTACACAGGCAGCAGCCTCAAACACCTTGCATTTACAGATTCTCTTTAATGCATCATTTTTTTTTGAGCTTTATTTTAATCTCATGTTGTTTTGTTCATTAACACATCAATAGGCTACCCCATATAAACACACCAAGTAGCTGAGTAATATAGTAAGATAAAGCATTTGCTCTCCATAATTATACTATAAGATGTTCACACAGAACAAAATTCTCCTAACAATGCACTTCTCAGAATATATCCCTGTTAATAAGTGGAACATTAATATAGTTGACTACAATCTACTATACTTGTTACTATTTTTATTTGTTATCCCTCATTTTTGTTTCTAATTTGGTCTTCCACTTGTTTGTCTTATCTTATTTTTTAAAAATTAGTTTTATGTGATTCCATTTTCTCTCTTTTTAGTATAAAATTATATATATGTGTGTGTATATGTATATATAAATATATATATGCATATGTATATAGAAATATATAAAACCTATTTAGTGGTTACCCTAGAATTTGCAAAGTATTTTTAGCACTAATCCAACCTATTTTCAAATAACACTGTACCATTTCACCAATAATTTGAGTACCTTATATTAACAAAATAATTCCAATTCCTCATTCCCATGCTGCACTATTGCTATCATTAATTTACCTTATATATAAGTTAAATAAACATATGCTAGATATTCATATATTGTATATATACACATAAGACATAGACATAATTTATCATTGCAAATTATCTGTTAGTCAATCAAAAAAAAAAAGAAAAAAAACTTTAAAAAAATTAGCTCCACATATTCCTTGTTATTCTTCCTTACTTAACATAGAACCAAGTTTCTGTCCTATATTGTTTTGCTTCTAAAGAACTTCTAACATTTCTTGAAAAACAGGTCTACCAGAAAAAAATTTTACTCAATGTTTATTTGTCTGTAAAAGTCTATTTTTCCTTCATTTTTGTAAGATAATTTCACAAGATACCGAATTCTAGCTGGTTAGACTTTTTGTTTCTCTCAGCACTTAAACATTTCATTTCACTTCTTTCTGCTAGCTTGCTTTCTGAGAAGTTGGATGTGATTCTTCTATTTTCTCCTCTGTATGTAAAATGTTTCTTTTCCTCTGACTTAAGATTTTTTCAATTTCAACTTCTCATAGCTTAAAAACGATATTCTCCAGTGTCTTTTTTATTATTTTGCATTTTCTATTTGACATTTTCTGAGATTCCTTTAACTGTCCCTTGATATTTGACATTATTTTGAGGGGAATTTGATCATTATTGTTTCACGTATGTATTTTGTTTCTTTCTCTTTTTTTCTCATGTTATCTCTGTTATACATATGTTTCCCCTCTTATTATACAATCCTTAGATATTTTGTTCTGCTTTTCTTTTTCAGTCTTTATTCTTAGGTACCTTTCAATTTTGGAGATTTCTATGTATATAACTTCAAGTTCAAAGATTTATTCTCCAGTCATGTCCAACCTACTAATGAGGCAATCAAAGGCATTCTTCATTTCTGTTGCAATTTTTTTAATCACTAGAATATCCTTTTTATTCTTCCTTAGGCTTCTTATATCATTTTTTTTGTTGGTGTATCATATCTATTTCATCCACTAGGACTCTTAGTATATTAATTATAGTGGTTTTAAAATTCCTGTTTGATAATTTTACATGCCTGACATGTATGGTTCTGGTACTTCTTCAGTCTTCTCAAATTTTGTTTTGTTTTTTACCTGTTAGTATACCTTGTAATTTTTGTTGATAGCTGGATATGACATTTGGGGGTATAAAAGAACTGCTCTAAGAAGACTTTTTACAATGTCTTGTTTAGGTGCCAGAGGCCAGGGAAACATTCTATAATTGTATGATTACGTTTGATTTGTTTAATGTATTTCTGAATGGATGTTGAACTTCAAAGCGTTCCTCAGTTTTTTCTCCCATCTTGGTGTAACTAGGTGGGTGCAATAAGATGGAATTGGACATTTCTACTCTTCAACATGGAAGGATAGCTGGGAGTTGGTATTTCCCTCCTCCTCTCTCTCTCTCTCTCTCTCTCTCTCTCTAACTCTTCCTGTCAAAAAATAAAATAAAATTTAAAAAAAAAAGAAAATGTACAAACAAAAGTACTAAATGTACAAAACAATAGTACTATCGTTTGAACTCTGTAATTAACACACATTTATTCTTAGGTGTTGAAATTTTAACAGAAAAGTGATCCCTGTTAAATATAAGAGTGGGAATAAGAGAGGGAGGAGATGTACAATTTGGGACATGCTCAATTGGACTTGCCGCAAATGGTGGAGTTAGAAACATGCCAGGGTATTCCAATACAATCCCATCAAGGTGGCATGTACCAATGCCATCTCACTAGTCCAAGTGATCCACTTCAGTTCACAATTGATCACACTGATAGGCCTAAGAGACAAAGGGATCACACAAACAAGACTAGTGTCTGTGAATACTAACTGATAGAATCAAAAAGGGAGAGAACGATCCAACATGGGAAGCGGGATACACAGCAGACTCATAGAAAGGCAGATGTCCTAAACAACACTCTGGCCTCAGAATCAGCCCTTAAGGCATTCGGATATGGCTGAAGAGCCCATGAGAGTATTTTAGGAATGGAAAGCCAAGACACTCTGGAAAAAAAAAAAAAAGAAGAAGAAGAAGACCTAAATGAAAGATCTCTGTGAGTGAGATCCCAGTGGAAAGATGGGGCTATCAAAGAAGGAGGTACCTTTTTCTGAAGGGAGGAGAGAACTTCCACTTTGACTATGACCCTGTCGGAATAAGATTGAAGTCAGCGAACCCTAAAGGCTTCCATAGCCTTGGCAACTCATGACTAGAGCCTAGGGAGATTACTGACACCATAAACAAGAGTGTCAAATTGTTAAGTCAGCAACAGAAATCACTGTGTACTTACGTCTCATGTGGGATCTGTCCTTAATGTGTTGTCCAAAGTGAAGTAATGCTATAACAAGTACTGAAACAGTATTTTTATACTTTGTGTTTCTGTGTGGGTGCAAACTGATGAAATCTTTACTTAGTATATACTGAATCGATCTTCTGTATATAAAGATAGTTGAAAATAAAAAAAAACAACTTGGTTTTAAATTGGACATTGCATAGAAAATTAATCAAGTTTTTTAAAAAAAATATCATGTAGGATCTCTGTCCTTAATGTGCTGTACATTGTGATTTAATGCTATAACTAGTACTCCAACAGTATTTTTCACTTTGTGTTGCTATGTGGGTACAAACTGTTGCAATCTTTACTTAATATATACTAAACTGATCTTCTGTATATAAGGAGAATTGAAAATGAATCCTGATGTGAATGGAAGGGGAGAGGGAGTGGGAAAGGGGAGGGTTGCGGGTGGGAGGGAAGTTATGGGGGGGGGGAAGCCATTGTAATCCATAAGCTGTACTTTGGAAATTTATATTCATTAAATAAAAGTTTAAAAAAAAAGAAAATGAATCTTGATGAAGAATGGGATGGGAGAGAGAGTGGGAGATGGGATGGTTGTGGGTGGGAGGATGGTTATGGGGGGAAAAAGCCAGTATAATCCAAAAGTTGTACTTTGGAAATTTTTATGAAATCAAAAAACAAATTTATTGAGATAAAATATAACATAAAATCTGTACATCTGATGAGTTTTGACAAAGGCTTAAAACTGCATAACTATCAACATTATTGAGATTATATTAAGTATTTCTCTGAATTCAAATATATTTCCCTCTTGTACCTTCCAGTCAACATCATTCTATCCATGGCTCAAGAGAATTCTTGAAGTGCTTTCTCTTACTAAATATTAGATTGTCTTTTATTGGCTTTTTCTCAGTATAAAATAGTGTTCCCTTGGGGCTGCCACTGTGGTATAGAAAGTTAAGTCTGCCTGTGGCACCAGCATATCAAATGGGCAGCCATTCATGTCTTAGCTGCTCCGCCTCCAATCCAGTTTTCTGCTTATGGCCTGGGAAACCTGTTGAAGATGATCTAAGTGTTTGTGTCCCTGCATCCACATGGGAGACTCAGAAGAAGCTCCTGGCTCCTGATTTCGGATTGGCCCAGCTCTGGTTGTTGTGGCTATTTGGGGAGTGAATCAGCAGGTGGAATGCCTTTCTGACTGTAACTCTACCTTTCAAATAAACAAATAAAATCTTTAAAATAAAGTGTTTTATCTTTAATATATAATTTTTCTTACTCAGAAAAGGAGTACTGAGATTCATTTATGTGCCTTGTCTATCACTGTATCATTTAGTTTTATTACTGAGTACAAGCTTATAGGGATATACAAAAATTTGTTTATCCTTTCAACTATGTTACATCTGGAATTTTTATAGTAAATTTATATAAATATGCTATGAACATTAATGCCCAATCTCTGTGAGAGCATATTGCTTTTTTATCTAATTTAAATCCATAAGAATAGAATTGCTAGATCATATAAGTGATGTTTAATTTCACAACAGACTGCAAAAATATTATCTAACATGATTTTATCTTCTATAACATTATGTGAAATTGTTAGTCTTTCACTTTATTCATTCTACTGTGAATATTCTCAAAACTCATATAGATTAATTTCTACTTCTTGAATAAACTACATTTGAACAAGCATGGTTGTCATTTGTACTGCTAGATTTCATTTTCTAATGTTTTGTTAATTGTTTTAAAATGTGCATTTATAAGTATTATCTTGAGTTTTGTTTGTTCTAGTTGTGGATTTGCTTGATTTTCCTTATATTTTACTTTTTTCAAAAAACATTGTATTGAATACAATATACATACCAAGAAATGCACATTAGTAGACAAATAAGTTTTTTGTCATCCGATAACACTCAACCAACACTGAATTAAGAACAAAACATTACTAGTATACCAGAAGTCCTTGCTATCTCCTGTACCTCGATTTCATTTTGGGTTAACTTGGAAAAGAAGAGTATACTGTCATTTACATGGTATGATCAATGAAGCGATATTTACAACTATATCTCAAGTTATATGACAAGCACACTATTTTTATCTCTCTCTACATTAACTACTATAAATAAGAGAAAACATGTATTCATCTTGTTGGCTCTGGGCTTATTTCACCTACATAATGATCTAAGTTGCATCTACTTTGTTGCAAATGTCAGGATTTCACTCTTTTTGTGACTATGTATGGTTATATCATGTATGTATATGTGTGTGTGTGTATATATATATATATATATATATAATGATATAAATATACCTTTGTATATCACATTTTCTTGATCCAGTCACCAGTTAATGGGCATCTAGTTTAGTGGGATAGCTGCTTCATATGTATCTATTTTAGTTTTCTGAGGAAACTTCATATTATCTATAATTGTTATACTACTTTGAATTTCCACCAACAGTGTATTAGGGTATGTTTTTCTCCACATCTTCATCAGCAAGTGTTAATTTTGGATTTTTGGATAACAGCATTTCTAATGAGTTGAGGTACAACTTCACTGTGGTTTTTATTTACATTTCCCTGATGATTAGTGATCCTCAGCATTTTTTCATGCATTTGTTGGCCATTTGTTTTACCCTTTGAAAAATGTTTATATCTTGTGCCCATTGCTTAACTGGATTTTTGTTGTGTTGTTATTGAGTTACTATAGTCTGTTATATATTCTTGATACTAATCCTTTATCAAATGTATAGCTTTTAAACATTTAGTCCTATTCTCTGGGTTGCCACTTCACTTTGTTACTTATTTCCTTTGCTGCACAGAAGTTTCTTAGCATGAGGTAATCATTTCTCTATTTTTGCTTTTCTTGCCAATGTTTCTGGTGTCTTATACAAAAAAAGTCTTTGCATTTACCAATGCCTGGAATTTCCCCTATGTTTTCCTTTGGTAATTAGATGTTTTCACATCTGAGGTTTAGACAGTGGTTTTCAAGTTGCCCAGGTGATATGGACTTATCAAAATTGTGACCATATTACTCTTCATAATATTCCTTTAAACATAGTATTTGCAAGACACTTAGCCTCTTTCATTTCTATTGTTAGTGAGTTTCAGTTTCTCTTTTCTTTACTTGATCAGTCTAGCATGAGGTTTATTAATTGCACTGATCTTTTCTAAAAATTAGTTTTTGAGCCACTGGTTCCTGTTATTGTATTATTTTTACTGAGTTATGTTTTTATCATTATTAATTCCTTAATTGTATTTACTTTGGTTTTAATTTGACTTTATGTTCAAGAATCTTAAGGTAGGAGCACAGACCATTCTATGTAATTCTTTCTTTTTAAAAAGAGTATTTAAAGTTATAAATTTCATTCTCATTAGTGCTTTGTCATCACTGCAGATTATATTTTCTTTGATTTTCATTTTGCTTCTGTTATGTGTATTTTAAAATTTGATATGTTGACAAACATAAAATTTCTTAAAGAATTCTGCCCATGATCCTGATCTTTTTCATTTTGTATATAGTATTCTATAAATATCAATTAATTTTAACTGGTGGATCTTTTGATACAAGTCTACTTTCCTTCTTAAAATTAATTGTACCAATTGTAATTAAATTTAATTATAATTGAAATCAGGTAATTAAAATTGTTCATGTAAATTGTATATTCAAATATCATTAATTTGCTTAATTATAATGCTAACTACTTGGAAATGTTGAAATTTAAAAATATAATTGTTAATGTTCTTCATTCCCATTTCTGATATGTTAGTATATGTTTCTTGGGTTTGGAACTGATCTGATCTACAACTTTATGTATACAGATTTGGATTTTTAATTTTCAAAAATTATTTTTTTCATTAAAATATATTTCTTGGAGGTGGCACAACAGGTTAAGCTGCTGACTGCAATGCTGGCATCCCAAAATTGTACCCATTCAAGTCCTGGCTGCTCCTCTTTTAATTCAGCTCACTGCTAAAGCACATGGGTAAGCAGCAGAAAATGGCCAAAGTTTTTAGGCTGCTACACCCAGATGAGAGACTCAGAGTTCAGACTCCTAGCTTGGACATAACCCAGCCCTACCCACTGTAACCATTGGGAAATGAACCAGTAGATAGAAAATGCATCTCTCTCCCTACCTCCCATCTCTCTCTCCCTCTCCCTTCCTCCCTCTCCTTCTGTACCTCTGCCTTTCAAATAAAAAAACCTCCAAAAAAATCTTTCTTTTACAAGTTATTCTTTCTTTCCCTGAATTCTAATGCATAATATTAAATATCAGCCTTACCTTCTTTATAATGAACACTGCATGGTATATATTTTTATATTCATTTATTTTATACATGTGCTAGGCTAAATAATGCCCCCTGAAAATATATCCAACATATGGAACCAAATATTTGGAATCTGTAAATATGGCATTTTGCCTGATAAAAGGGACTTTGTATATGTGACTGTATTAAGAACACAAAATTTGGGAAATCATCCTGAATTAAACCAATGTGATTTCAAAACTCTGTAAGAGAGACATAAAACTAAATTCAGAAAAATGTTTCATTATTAAATCACATATTGAATTGATGTGCTTCACTGAGGAATTAAAAGATGATGAAAAAGTAATAGAAAAAAGACACAGAAAATTGGAAACATCTTCCATGTTTACAGATTGGAATACTTAATGTCATCAAAGCATACATACTACCCAAAGCAATTTACAGATTCAGTGCAATACCAGTCAAAATACCAATGACATTCTTTGCAGATCTAGAAAAGAAATACTAAAATTCATATGGAAAAACAAGATACCATGAATAGCTAAAGCAATCTCATACAACAAAAACAAAGCTGGAAGCATCACAATATCAGATTTCAAGTCATACTGCAAGGTAGTTATAATCAAAACAGACTAGTACTGACAAAACAGGAAGGAAAGAAGGGAGGGAGGGAGGGGGAGAGGGGAGGGGAAGAAGAGGAAGAGGATGAGGAAGAGGAAGAGAAAGAAAAGCAGAGGTGTAGACCAATGGAACAGAATTAAGAACTCCAGAAACCAATCCACACAATAACCACCAACTTATCTTTAATAAAGGAGCTAAAATCAATCCCTGGAACAAGAATAGTCTCTTTAACAAATAGTCCTTGGAAAACAATCTATATATGCAGAAGTGTGAAGCAGGACCCCTACCTTGTACTTTACACAAAAATCCACTCAAAATGGATCAAGTATATAAGTCTATGACCTGTTAGTAACAAATTATTAGAAAACATTGGGAAAATACTGCAAGACATTGGTATAGCAAAGACTTCTTGGAAAAGACTCCAGGAGCACAGGCAGTCAAAGCCAAAATTAGCAATTGGATTAAATAAAGATGAGAAGATTCTGCACTGCAAAGGAAATATCAAAGTCAAGAGGCAACCAAAAGAATGAGAAAAAATATCTGCAAACTATGCCACTGATAATATTCAGGATCTATAAAGAGCTCAAAAGCTCAACAACAACAAAACAATCCACTTAAAAAATGGGCAAAGGACTTGAACATGTATTTTTTTGAGAGAAGAAAATGAAATGTCCAGCAGACACATGAAAAAATGTTCAGGATGACTAGCAACCAGGGAAATGCAAACCAAAACCACAATGATATTTCATTTAACCCCAGTTAGTATGGCTCTCATATAGAAATCAATAGACAATAAATACTGGAGAGGATGTTGGGGGAAAGGTACCGAAATCAACTGCTAATCAAGTAGAACCATAATCAAGTACAGCCATGGTGGAAGAGAGAATTGGGATAACTCAGAAATCTGAAAACAGATCTACCACACAACCCAGCAATCCCACTCCTGGGAATTTACCCAAGGGAAATGAAATCAGTAGCTGAAAAGTTTTCTATACCCCATGGTCACTGTAGCTCAATTCATAACAGTTAAGATATGGAATCAACCCAGATGTTCATCAACTAATAACTGCATAAAGAAATTATATACATACACACACACACACACACGCGTTATAGAATAGTACTCAGTCACAAAGAAGAATTAAATCCTATTTTTTACAACAAAAAGGATACAGCTAGCAATTACTATACTAAGTGAAATAAGCCAGTCCAAAAAAGATAGATACAGGGTGGTGCTGTGGCATAGCAGGCTGGAGCGCTGACATCCCATATGGGTACTGGTTCAAGTCCTGGATGCTTCACTTCTGACTCAGTTCTCTGCAAATGGCCTGGGAAAACAGTGGAAGATGGCCCAAGTGATTGGGCCCCTGTACCTGTGTGGGAGACCTGGAGGAAGCTCCTGGCTCCTGACTTTGGATCAGCCCAGCTCCAGCCATTGCAGCCATTTGGGGAGTGAACCAATGACAGAAGACCTTTCTCTCTGTCTCTTCCTCCCTCTCTCTGTAGCTCTACCTCTCAAATAAATAAATCTTCAAGAAAGATAGATGCCTATGTTTTCCCTGATATGTGGTAATTAATAGAGTACTTAAAATGTAATGAATTGGAGTGAAACTGATATTTTCAGATTCAATGACTATTTAGAGCCCTTCTCTCTACTTCTGAGGAACTATTTTTTTTTTCCTTCATACTATTTGTTGAACTCTTTACTTAGCATAAGATTAGATTAATGAGTATAAAGTAAATGGAAAATAGATCATTGCAAAAATTAAGAGTGAGAATAGGAGAGAAAAGACTCAGGAGGATGGGAGCACAGGTGGGAGGGACAGTGGGGTGGAAAGTACCACTATTTTCCTAAATATTTATATATGAAATACAAAAAAATTTGTATACCTTAAACTTTTTTAAAAAGGTAACTAATAATTTTTTTTAAAAATCACAATAACTCCAGTTTAAAGCTTTAAAATTATTTTTTCTTAATTTAAGGGGATGTTTTAAGTACTAATCTCTCTGTGACAAAGAAATATTTATCTGAACATAATCCAAAAAAGAGAAAGGAATAGAGGTGGACTTTAGTAGTTTGATACAACAAATGCCAAAAAATTTCTTAAATGAAACTCAAAAAAATAAATTGGTAATTATATTTGGAAATACTTACATAATTGAAAATAGCTAAGAGAAAGAATTGAATGTTCTCATCACAAAGAAATGATAAATGTTTGACACAATATATAAATGCATCAAATCATCCTATGTACTATAAAATGTTTAATAATAATTAAAGAAATTTGATGGCATTAGCATTAATTACTTTCATTCAATGGTTTGATAGTGTTAGTTCAAATTAAATTCTTTCATTCCATACAGTGAGCATATTAAAAGAAGTTCCAGAAAATATGTTTATACTTATTTTGTTTTAAAATTTATTTATTTATTTGAAACATTGAAATAGAGAATGAAGGGGGGGGGGAGAGAGAGAGAGAGAGAGAGAGAAAGAATATCTTTCTTTTGTAGTTGACTCCCGAAATGGCCACAACAGCCAAGGCTGTGCCAAGCAGAAGCCAGGAGCTAGGAACACCAATCAGGTCTCTCCCATGTGGCAGGGGCCCAAGGACTTGGGCCATGTTATTGTGCCTTTCTGAGCACATTAGTGGGGAGTTAGGTTAGAAGCAGAGCAGCAAGGAATTGGATAGGTACTCTGATATGGGATGCTGGTGTCACATTCAGTGGCTTAACCCACTGGTCCGTACTACCAGTCCAGATTTGCATTTCTTAGTCTGGCATATAGAAAACATCTAAAAATATAAAGATCTTCAAATGAAAAAGAAAAATGAAAGAATATCAAAAGACGATATCAAACAGAAGGTAAAACCTTAAGATATATGAAAAGTAACAAGGTTAAAGGGCATCTGAAAATGAGCACAGAATCAGGGTCAGGGGATGCTTCCATTACCAAGGCCTATTTTTCCTAATAAGGTCGTGTACTTTAGAAATTTGGTGTAGTCAAAAGGTGGCAGGGATATGTACAGTAGAGAGCATAGGCAGTTTAGAATGTTTGTAAGTGTCACCATTCTGGAGAGCAACCTGGTACTAATTAGTCAAACATTTTGTGTCTGCATCTGCTTGCCAAAAAATTTCTCATAAGGCTCCAAAAGTGAATGTATGCAAGGACAGATACCAAGTTGGATTCTGCTCTGAAGGTGAGGGAATTTTGAATGCAACATAATGTGCAATTTGGATGCACATCATGCAATTTTAGTCAATGATTAGAATACTGGACTGCATTACACACAGAAAAGCAGATTGAAATCACAAGAACAATCTCCAATGTGAAAGTAAAACACAGAATACAGCACAAAAATCATTGAAATAAAATACATGCCAGTGCTGCAATGTGGTGTGTAAATCCTCCATCTGCAGTACCAGCATGTCGGTTCAAGTCCCGGCTTCTCTACTTCTAACCCAGCCCCCTGCAAATGAGCCTAGGGAAACAGTGCAGGAAGATGGCTTTAGTACTTGGGTCCCTTCGGAGACCTGGAAGAAAATCCTGGCTCCTGGTTTCAGATTGACCTAACTCCGGCTATTATGACCATTTGAGGAATAAAGCAGCAGATTGAAGATTCTCTCTCTCTCTCTCTCTTCTAATAAATAAATTTTTAAATATATATATATATATAGTTAATAACATTGTATGCTTATAAGCTATACAAAAATGTATATAAATTTAAAAACATTATAATAGTTGCCTTTACAATGAGATGAAGAAGGGAATGTGAATCAAATGCTACTATAAAGCAACATGTCTCCACAGCCTTTGTATCGAAGTTGATCACTTATCCTACTTCTAACCAGTGAGGTCACTGGAAGAGCTTCTGAAAAGGAGGTAGAGTAAACTAATACTTACTGTCGTCAATCTCACTGACCAGAATGCAGATAAAATTCTTGGAGTTTAACAGCAATATTTTTTTTGTCTTTACTTGAAAAATTATGAAGAAAATTGCAAAACCATGTATTATCTTTGGGCAGCTGAACTAAAAGAAACAACTACCAACCTCCAAAAATCCTGTTGCTTTTTGACTATAGCAAACACAATCCTTTCTGGAAATAATACTGAACCAGGATATGCTGAGGTCCTTGTTATGGAGCATAAGCCCAGGATAACGATATAGGAAGAACCAGAATTGGTGATTTCTATTATTTCATTTCATCAAATGATTGTGCACTGTGGTGAAAAGCATATAACTTTTGATACATAAATTATAATGTTAAGTCTCTTCCGTCTTAATTACTAGTTATGTAGCCCACTGATATGAACATTTTTTACTTCAATGTCTCTATCTGTAATACTGGAAAAAAGTTATAGACTAAAATATTTAATAGAGATAATGCATATAAATATCCAGCATTTATTTTTGTATTAAATTTTACTTTCTCTCCTTTTGGACAAATAACTTTAGTTGTATCAGGGACAATTAAAAAGCAAAAGTAACCATTTTCCTCTGCACCTGAAAAGGTGGCTCAGGTCAGGTATCTAAGTTAGGATTAGGGCTGATAGTGATGCACTGATCCTTTTCAAATCACACTATAGATGTTAAATCACCATATGTCATCACAGATGGCAGACTAGCAGGAGGGAGCTATGATATTTCAGAGGACAAAACAGAGTCAAAAATGCTTTAAAAGGTTAACAAGAGGGCCGTAAGATGCAATCCAACATGATTACATATAAAACATTTTGATTTGTGTTTTTAAAAGAAATCATACAGCACTGCAAAAAAGAAATTTATTTCAAAAGTTTTGACAGAAAAGGACATTTTTTTACTAAGCTCAACATTACTTTTTTAAAAGATTTATTTATTGATTTGAAAGTCAGAGTTACACAGAGAGAAATAGAGCATAGAGAGAGAGAGAGGTCTTTCACCCACTGGTTCACTCCCCAATTGGCCACAATGGTCGGAGCTGCACCAATCTGAAGCCAGGAGTCAGGAGCTTCTTCCTGGTCTCCCATGTGGGTGCAGGGCCCCAAGGCCTGGGGCCATCTTCTACTGCTTTCCCATGCCACAGTAGAGAGCTGGATCAGAAGTGGAGCAGCCAGGAACGGAACCAGTGCCCATATGGGATGCCAGCTCTGCAGGTGGCAGCTTTACCTGCTATGCCACAGCGCCGGCCCCTCAACATTACTTTAAAACAATAAAACCATGCAGAAGGTGACAATGAGTGCAAAGTGCTTAATACAACTTATATGTCTGTCTTTTTCTTGGCTCCAGTGGTCTTATAAAATAACAATAAATTAAATGCATAAATATAAATGATGCAAGAGTAAGATTATGTGTGAATGAGAACTTTCTACCAATTTATGGACAAAGTAGGTCCAGGAAGCCAGAGCTTCATCTCCATAGGTGACAACCATTTTAGATGGTTCAGCCTCTCTGGATTTGCCTAGCAGAATAAAAAAAAAATGTTGCACAAGGGGAAGGGGGCAGAAGGGCAGCCATAAACATGGGTTTGTTTGAGAGGCTGAATATTGAGTTACCCTGCCAGTTCCATCCCTATATTCTTACCTTACTGCCACCAATTTCCTTCTCATTCCTCAAGTGATAAGAGACCAACAACATTTTAAAAATTATTTACTTATTTGATAGAATTACAGAGAGGGAGGTGAGAGAGAGAGAGAGAGAGAGAGAGAGAGAGAGAGAGAGAGAGAGAGAGACCGAGACCTTCTATCTGCCATTTTGTTCCTCCAGGTGGTCTCAATGTCCAGAGAGGGTCTAGGCCAAAGTCAGGAGCCAGGAGCTTCATCCAAGTATCTCACGTGGTGCAGGGGCCCAATCACTTGGCCATCTTTGGCTGATTTTACCAGAACATTATCAGGGAGCAGGATCAGAAGTGGAGCAACTGGGACGCTAATAGATAACCACGTGCAATGACAGTGTTGCAGACAATGGATTTATGCTTTGCATAATACCTTGCAATGCCACAATGCCAGCCCCATAGCACACAACATTTTAATATCATACATGAGAAATTAAGGGCTAGTATTTGAGGACAGTAACATATGCTGAAAATAAATAGAACTGGTCTGATGGTTTTCTGAGACCTGAGAGTTAGGGCAGTGTTTGCATCCAGGGGCTGCTCTGGGTGGCTCTAAGGCAGTCACCATGCCACAAAATGAACATATTGCGTTACACAGTGTGTGTAATTGTATTGTTTGGATTACCATGAGAAAGAGAAAAGGAGAGTCTGGAGGCTCATAAATGTTCAAAGAAAGCAGAGAAGATGGTTGGTGTGAAGGCTAAACTTTACCATAAGCAGTGCCATGCTGAGAAAAATACACATGGATAAGGCTATCAAGCTGCAAGAGGTGAGAAGCACCAAACAATGATGAAAAGATTCCCAAAGTAGCAATACCTGCCTACATGCTGGACAGAGAGGGACGTCCCCAAGATAAATTACTTTTCAAGAAGGTTAAACAAAAACGAAAAGAGAAAGCTGGAAAATGGTGAAGTCTGTCTACCTAAAATGCAAGTCCAGGGAGAAACAGAAAGTATTAAAAGTTGTTTAAAACAGAATAAAAAACACAAGGGTGGTTTAAAAAGTCTCCTTCATTGGAAATGGCTTTAGAAGAAAACTACTTAAGGATAAATGATTCATTAGGCCAATGACCTTACATTTAAAAAGGTTCATATGTAGGGTCCTGCACTGTGGTGTAGTGGCAAACCCACAACCTACACTGTCGGCATCTCATATGGACACTGGTTCGTATCCCAGCTGCTCCACTTTAGATCCAGCACTAGGTGGATCTACTGAGGTGCCTGGGAAAGCAATGGAATCCTTGGGCTCCTGCACCCATGTGAGAGACCCAAAAGAAGCTCCTGGCTTTGACTTGGCCCATCTCCGGCCACTGAAGCCATTTGAGGAGCGAAACAGTGGAAGACAGACCTCTCTCTCTCTCTCTCTCTCTCTCTCTCTCTCTCTCTCTCTCTCCCTCCCTCCCTCCCTCCCTCCCTCCCTCTCTCCCTCCCTCCATGTCTCTGTCTCTGTCTCTGGCTCTCCTTCTCTGTAACTTTGAATTTCAAATAAATGACTGCTTTTTTTAAAAAAATATTTATTTATTTACTTGAAAGGCAGAGTTACAGAGTGGCAGAGACAGAGGCAGAGAGAGAGAGAGGTCTTCCGTCTGCTGGTTCACTCCCCAGATGGCCGCAATGGCCAGAGCTGTACCATTCCAAAGCCAGGAGCCAGGAACCAGGAGCTTCTTCTGGGTCTCCCATGTGGGTGCAGGGGTCCAAGGACTTGAGCCATCTTGTACTGCTTTCCCAGGCAGCAGCAGAGAGCTGGATCAGGAGAAGAACAGCCAGGATTGAAACTTGGGCCCATATGTGATGCTGGCAATCCAGGCAGTGGCTTTACTTGCTATGCCACAGCGCCAACCCCCCACCCCCAATAAATAACTCTTTAAAAATAATAAAAGTAAAAAAGGCCCATGTAGCACATCCATAAATGAAAGCCCCTTTTTATCTGCCAATAATTGGTATATAAAAGAATCTATCACCCCATTATACAGAATTTCAGGTGTTTGACCAGAGGTACTGTCATGAATTGAATGTGAGTTCAGTTAAACCTTGTGACACAAGGAAGCAAGGTTCTATGGGGGAAATATGCCAAGGCTACTAACAACTCTGACAATGATAAATGCATTTGTGTCTATTAGCAATTTCTATAAGTAACTTCTAATCATTATTAAAGACTACAAACTAAATGTGAAAAATTATATTACTGTGATATTTCTGAATATTACCAATAGTGTTACATATCTCAAGTCTTCAAGAGAACTATTTATTAATTTTTAAAATAATATTAAAATGGCTGACTTTTACAGAAAAAAATAAAGGAGAGCTGCTGTAGAGAGTTTTGTACTCCTAGACAAAGATAGCCCCATGATAGAATTTTACAGTTCTCAGCTTAAAGATGAAAACTCTGCTTTTGACTTTGAAATGAATATTTCTAGCTTCAAACCTGATATAATCCAAGAAAATATGGTAAAATTCCCCAGTGATGGAAGTGTTTTGAAAAAATATATTATTTTATGGAAAATATAATATAAACATGTAGTTATCCTATAATTAAGTCATGCCATATTAAAATTATATATTTTGTTAAAAATCTGATGATTTATAAATTATGAAATTTATAATTCATAAATTATGAAATTTAGAAAATATTTATATGTTCTAAAAGTTACAATAATGAAGAAAAACTTACAAATCCCATGCCCATGATTAAAACAAACAAAAAATACCAAGAAAACAGTACTAGAGTTCTGTCTCCAGTAATGGTAGACTAACTAAAACCACCTTAGTATTTCTACAAATAAAATTTATAAAACCATGCAAAACATTAAAGTTAGCACTTCAGCCGGCGCCGCGGCTCACTAGGCTAATCCTCCGCCTTGCGGCGCCGGAACACCGGGTTCTAGTCCCGGTCGGGGCACCGGATTCTGTCCTGGTTGCCCCTCTTCCAGGCCAGCTCTCTGCTGTGGCCCGGGAGTGCAGTGGAGGATGGCCCAAGTGCTTGGGCCCTGCACCCCATGGGAGACCAGGAGAAGCACCTGGCTCCTGCCACCGGATCAGCGCAGTGCGCAGGTCGCAGCGCGCCAGCCGCGGCGGCCATTGGAGGGTGAACCAACGACAAAAGGAACACCTTTCTCTCTGTCTCTCTCTCTCTCACTGTCCACTCTGCCTGTCAAAAATAAAAATAAAAATAAATAAATAAATAAATAAAATTAGCATTTCAAGGTATTGGAAACTTGTTAAAAGGGGGCAAAAACTGGAAGGCACTTGATACCTACTTGAGGGTAAACAATGACTGTGGATTGTGTTCTGTGATTTTTCTCCCAGAGCTACTCCAATCTACGTGGTTTGGGTGGCAAGAAATCAGTTATGTGTTTGCTGTCTACCTGCTCAATGAAATAGAGGCCAGTGCTGGAGCATCCAGATGACTTGGAAAGCAAAAAAATTGTATTTCAGACAACAAAATGGTAAAGAATATTTAGTCTCAAGATCTGTGTCTAAACTTTGCTGAAAAACCTATACACTCATGGAAAAGACCCCCAATTTTTGAGAAACATGAAAACTAAAAAACTGTAAATACAAGTACTCCAGAGTACAGAGAGAAATATTTCTAGATTAATTTCACCCATGTTTAAAATAGCAAAATCAAAAATTTCCAAAACTTAACATTCCTAATGTGACGTGCACAATAAAAAACATTAGGAATACATACAGACAAAAACTTGTGACCTATATTTAACAAAACAGTCAAAAGCCATTGACACAGGAATGACCGAGATATAATAGCAAAAATGTTAATGTTGGTGTCATTAATATTTTCCTAGAACTCAGAAAAGTTTTGAAATCTAGAATGAAGAAAATATTTTTTGAAAGCATCTGAAGGAAGGTAAGCACATTATATCCAGGGGAACAAAAATGAAAACATCAGCTGATTTAAAAAAAAAAAACATATAAAAGACAGAATCACATGATCTACTCATAATTAGTCTAAAATACAGGTTTTTTTTCATAGAAGTTTAAAACATATTGGTAGTTACCAAAGACTAGGGAGAAAAGTTTTAAGGGAAGATTGGGGAAAGGTTGATTGATGGGTAGTATTAGGTTATAATCAGATAGGAGAAAGCTGTTCTATATTTCCACTGCACAGCATGGTGACTATACATAAAGTTAATGCAATGTATAGTTTCCTACCAAAATAAAACACCCTAGAAGATAGGACACTAGATGTTTTTACCAAAATGAAATGTTAAATGCTTGAAAGGATAAATGAATTTATCTGATTGAACATGATGCATAAATGCAATGAAACATCATATACTATATCACAGATATGTACAATTTAAATAAATAAACAGAATAAAAATATTACCTTATAACCAAGAGAATGAAAATTCTTTATAGACTAGAGAGGAAAAACAAAACAATTTTAACTCAAAATTCCAAATCAAACAACACTATCTTTCATTTGAGGAAGAAATAAAGCATTCTTATTGACAAGCAAAATTAGTAAATTGTGCAACCAGAGGAACTGCACAGCAAATCAGAGTAAACTGATGATTAAAGCTAAAGAGAAATAATAGCAGAACAAAATTTTTATATATGAATTGAAGAGGAGCACAATGAAAAACACATATAATACAGTGTTCTTGGTTTCTAATGCATGTAAATTTTACACATGAAAATACTTGTATAAAAAACAAAGACAACTGATTCAATCTATATCTTTTAAATATTTATTTTATTTATTTGAAAGACAAAGTTACAGAGAGAGGTAAAGACAGAGAGAGAGTTCTTCCATCTGCTGGTTCACTCCCCAGGTGACCACAATGGCCAGAGCTGCACCGATCCGAAGCCAGGAGCCAGGAGCTTCTTCCGGGTCTCCTACATGGGTGCAGGGGCCCAAGGACTTAGGCCATCTTCTACTGCTTTCTCAGGCCATAGCAGAGAGCTGGATTGGAAGAGGAGCAGCCAGGACTAGAACCGGCGCCCATATGGAACGCTGGCACTGCAGACCAGGGCTTTAACCCGCTGTGCCACAGCACCGGCCCCCTGAATCTATCTATATCACGGATCCTGTACTTTCTGGAATAGGTTATAAGTAATATGGTAAAAATTCATTTTAGATATCTAAAAATACAATGCATTTAAAAAAAAAAACCCTGAAACAAACAATAGAAGATATATACTGGAACAGTCAAAACAAGAGAAAATTAAAATCAAAATAGTCCCTTTTAGGTACTAGTTCATGTACCAGCTACTCCTCTTCTGATCCAGCTCTCTGCTGTGGTCTTGAAAAGCAGTCAACTATGGCCCAAGAGCTTGGGCCCTGCAGCCACATAGGAGACCCAGAAGAAGCTCCTGGCTTCTGGCTTTGGATCAGCCCAGCTCTAGCCATTGAGACCATTTGGGGAGTGAGCCAGAAGATGGAAGAAAATTTCTGTCTTTCCCTCTCTGTGTCTCTCAACCTCTCAAAAAAAAGTAATCTTTTTTAAAAAATTAGAAATTATAATTTTCTAGAGAATTTACCTAATAGCATGTCAAAGGACATAAAACAAAACTCAGAACTAAATAATATTAGAGGTAAATCCAAAAATACACTTGAATATTTCAAAACACCTCACCAGAATCAACAATTAGATAATATGTAGTAAAAATATAAAAGACATAAACACTCTCAACATTACTCAATATTGTTGTATAGAATATTACATTTAACCATTCCATAATATATTGTATTCTCAAGTGCTTGTATGGTATTAAGCAGAACAGATCATATACATGGAAAATGACTCAATAATATCAAAGATAGAAATATTACAAAGCATTCGCTTTGAAAATAATGATAATTAGTAATCATAACAATATTGTGAAACATTTTACTTGAAAGTTTAATATCAAAAGCAAATAACTCATACCAAAAGCAATTATGTGAATCAATATTTTTAATCAAGTGATAACTTTATAGCATGTTTCTGTGAAATTCAGTAATGAGGGAAATTTAAGGATATAATGGTTACATAAGAAGAGAAATAAGGAACACTATTCTACCATAAGAAACAGAGATAGATCAAGAAAATTATGTCCAGCCTATTTAGAATTAAGCAGAAAATTTAAAGAGATGCTGCAAAAAACTAAAGATAAATGGAACAATAAAATGTAACAAAAAATTGACTTTTTGGGAAGACATACTAGCCTATTGAGAGTACCAGAGAAAACTAGCCATGCTATCAGTCATGAAAATTAAAGGGAAATATCAATAGTGATCCTGGGACAGACAATAGGTAATGGATATTACAAAGGATTCTATAGTAGGGCAGGTACTATGACACTGTAAGTGAAGCTACTGCCTCAGAAGCCCACATCCAATATTAGAGGCCTGGATGGAGTGCTGGCAACTCTGTTTCCAATCCAAGTCCTTGCTAATGTGCCTGGGAGGCAGTGATGATGATCCAAGTATTTGGGTTCCTGAAGCTCACACAGGAGATCCAGATGGAGTTTCTGGCTCCTGATTTGGGCCTGACCAAATCTTGGCTGCTCTGGACACTTGGAAAGTAAACCAGCTAAGGGAAGATCTCTCTGTCTTTCCTTTTCACTGTCACTCCATTTTTAATAAATAAATAAATCATTTTTAAAGAAGGATTTCTAAAAAACGTGAAAATATACTTGAATAAATACAAGTTAATAAAGCTAACAGAAAAATAGTCCTGTATCAATTGAAGAAATCAATTCTAGAAGCAGGCACTTAACCTAGTAGTTAACATACTCATATCACTGTCCCTCAGTTTGATTCCCCGTTTCAGCTTTTGATTCTAGCTTCCTGCCAAAGCAGGTCCTGTGAGGAAGAACTGGTGGCTCAGGTAATTTGTTTCCTACCTCATTGATCAGAGACCTGGATTGCATACTCCACTCCTGCTTCTGGCCCTGGCCCACTCTGGCTGTTTTGGGCTTTTAGAATGAATTGAACCAACCAGTGAGCGGGGGGGAGGGGGGGAGTGTCAGTCTTTCCCCCCTCCCTCTTGGTAAATATCACAAATATTACCTCATACACACATACACTCACATAAATGGTCAAGGTCTGTGTGGTATCACTGTCAAGTTCTTTCATTCATGAAAGATATACTATCAATCTTATACCATATCTTTCAGAACATAGAGAAGACTTTTCTATGCATTTTATGAAAACAACGTAACTATGATACGAACTCAGAGCAATATATTTAAAGCAAACAAAAAGTCATGAATGTAGATTCAAAGATCTGAAGCCATAGCAAAATAAACCTGTGATATATACAAATAACATAGCTTACTAAAAGTGCAGTTTGTTCCAAAGTACAGAATTTATATTATTAAATCAAATAGAATGCATCATCAAATCAATATAAAAGTGAAAAATTATATGATCATTTCTATCCATTTGGGATTAAAAATTAAGTAGGGAAATTTCTGGATATGATAAAAGACATCTATATAGGGAAAGCAACTGGTGTAACTGTTAAGACACCACCTGGGATACTTGTAGCTTATGTTGGAGTGTCAGGTCTCTTTCCAATTTCAGGCTCCTGCTAATATGCAACTTGTGAGACAACCATGATAATTTGAGAACTTGAGTCCCCGACATCCACATGAGACACTCAGAATTCCAGACTCTTGCCTTTGTCCTGGCTCAGCAATGACTTTTGTGGGAAGATATTTCTCTCTCTCTCTCTCCCTTACAAATAAAATGAACTATGATATTTTTTATTTTTTGAACTCTTTATTTAGTGGCACATAAGTCTTTGACATCATATAAAATAAAAATATGGTATCCTAAAAATTAAGAAAGGACAGAAGAAAGAATAAAAGAAACAAAGAAAAAGAAGGGGGAAGGCAAGAAGAAAAGTATCATAATCTTGGAATTGTATCTATGAACTACACTGAATTTGTTCTCTTTGTATTAATATCACATTAATGTGAAAATTGTTATGTAAACGTATTTGCTATGAATCTGAGAATCTTATGCATTGACAAATTTGTTTAAAAATAAAACCAAATTCATAATATTAATAAGTAAAAATTATATATGTACATAAAACTTGTAGCTACTGTAATAAATAATATATTAAACAGCTTCTCACACGTTCAAAGCTTAAGTTCCTTTTTTCACTTCTTTGTAGCTTTTTACTGAGTATTCCAGTCACAGGGAAAATATAAATACCTAAATACACAAATAAATAAAATGCATGAAGCTGGGAAAAGAAGGTAATCCATCTCCATACACAGAGGATATGGCTTTCTTACAAAGAAGTCCTTAACAAATTAACAAATAATAAGAATTAAGAAATCAGCTTACAAGAATGCAGGATAGCTGGCCAGAAATTTGATGATGTACATCATCAAGAAGTCAGTTTTCTACTACTTGATCTAAAGACCTAATGTTATCCAAATCATAGTCTCAGTTGGCTACATGTACCTTATGATGAGGTGATTATAAACTAATATGGAAATGAAAGTATAAAGGAGCCAGAAGAAAAGAAAATAATGTATGCGGCTCTGTGTGTTCTGGACATATGCGAGTCTTCAAAACATTTATGGAAAATTCATATTTTTTATTTTGAAAATGTATGAGTGGATATCAAAATTTTTTACAAACATTTCTTTACTTATCAATTTAATTTTCTCCAGGATATTTGAGGCACCATCATATGTACAAACGTACACATAGACTTACTGAGAACTAGCAGAAAATAATTTGGCACAAAATGTTCTCAGCTGCAGTAGTAGGTAAAGGGCATACAAAAATTTCATGTGTTATTCTCGCAACTATTTCTAAGTTTAAGGTTATTTAAAAATAAAAATTATCAAAAGAGAAATAAATTCTGACTCTGCCTCAAGATGCTCTTCTTTCTACCAAATCTGGTTAACACAGTTTTGATTTTTATAGACCAATTTTATAACGTGTCTTAATAACAAACCCATGTTAATTTAGTGGTGATTACTTCTGTGCTTAATGAAAGTGATTTTGTATTGCACATTTATCATCTAGCAATCACATTAACATAATTATTAGTTTTTGGAAATAAAATTATTTCCTCCAAATAAATTTTTTTTTAGAAAGTCTACCTATTTATGTTGACATTGTGCCTTATTTTCTTCATTTTGAAATGTGAAAAAATCATATTTGCATTTGTTCTTCTCCTCTTAATCAACATTAGTTTTCCCATTCTTAGGATATTATAAGCAACGCTGCTATGTACTATCTTACATTTAATATTGTACCAATACAAGAAATTCTCCAGATAGTAACTTTAGGAGAATATCTGTATCTCCCTCTCTCTCTAACTCTGCCTTTTAAATAAATGAAATAGGCTGGCGCCGCTGCTCACTAGGCTAATCCTCCACCTGCAGCGCCGGCACCCCAGGTTCTAGTCCTTGTTAGGGATCCGGTTCTGTCCCAGTTGCCCCTCTTCCAGGCCAGCTCTCTGCTGTGGCCCAGGAGTGCAGTGGAGGATGGCCCAGGTCCTGGGGCCCTGCACCCACATGGGAGACCAGGAGGAAGCACCTGGCTCCTGGGTTCAGAACAGCACAGCATGCTGGCCGCAACGCGCCGACGGTAGCGGCCATTTGGGGGATGAACCAATGGAAGGAAGACCTTTGTCTCTCTCTCTCTCTCTCACTGTCTAACTCTGCCTGTCAAATAAATAGATAAATAAATAAATCTCTTTTTTAAAAGGGGAGTGTGGCACAGCAGGTTATGCTGCTTAGTTCAAGACTCAGCATGTCAGGGGGATTCCAGCATGGCTGAATAGGGAAAAGATATGCTAATTCTGAAAAGGGGACATAGCAGAAAAAAAAGTAGATGAAGTGTATTCCAAGGGGAGAGTTGGAGAGAAGCTTGCAGTGGACATTCTACACAAAGAAGAGGAATGCTATGCAGTAGCGTGGAAAGTGTGGACGTGCAGCAGTGAGGTCCCCATCCATGCATGACTCCCATAGTTCAAGGATGGAGGAGAAACCAGATTCTGAGAGTGAGGTGAGGGCAGAATGTGGCACTCAACACCACTGGGGATATTGCCTAAGGGAGAGCCTCACACACCACACTGTCTTTGAGTCCTATCTAGAACCCGGGGTGGAGAAGAGTATCCCGTAATCTAGTGAAAGAAAAGCACACTTCTTTCTCTCTAACCCCTCCAGAGGGCACCCAGCTTCTCCAGGGGAGAAAGCTCCATCTTGACACAAGTAGAGGTTGCAGTGGCTCTTGCAAAGGCAACCAGAGGATTTCAGTAGAGGAAAACAATTGTGTTGCCCATTGCCATTGAGTCTGGCTGGGAGGAATGACAGGAGGCTGGGTACCCAGTTAGGAATGTGAAATGTACCCATCTTCTCAACCTATCACAGACTCCAGAGTTCAAACTGCCAAGTCAGAGCACCCACAGGCAGCTGGCTCTTGAAACAACTCTACTGTCCCCATGGACAGGACAGGCTCACAGGCAGAGAGGATGCTCTGCACCCTGTTACTTTACGAGCATTGCACATTGTCACTGTGGAAATACTGTAACTACATGATAGGCCTTGGGGTTTGGCTGGGTTTCTGGGAAATCACTTTATCTGGTGTCATAGGCTCAGAGCTACATGACTGCTTGGGGTGGGTCATTACGGAATGTTCGGTGCTTACACTGAGGACTGCACAGATCCTTTATATGTTTCATGTGCCAGCAAGGGTGAGGTTTGTACCCACTGTGGGATAACCCAAGGCATTGATCAACTTGGAAAAAAGAAGCTGAGGGTGTGTTTATACCAACAGATGTGATCATACCCTCCAATCTGCTGACAACAGAGATCTACCATGCCCAACTAGGGTGACCCCCTGGATTCTTTCCTCACCCTTCAGTACTGACAGAGTTCCTACCCAATACATATCTCTAGGTATTCACTGAAGAAGATACCGCACTAAGTCACAGATATATAGTTCAAAGATAAAACACATAGTAGAGAAAATCAACAAATGCATTTTTCAAAAGATGAAATTCAAATGGCCAATAGACACATAAAGAAATGCTCGGGATCACTAGCTATTAGAGAAATACAAAACAAAACCACAATGAGGTTTTACCTTACTCTAGTTCAAATGGCTCTCATACAGAGATCAACAAACAACAACTGCTGTCAAGGATGTGGGGGAAATGGTACCCTAATCCACTGTAGGTGGGAATGTAAACTAGTGCAATCATTTTGGAAGAAAGTTTGGAGATACTTCAGAAAGCTGAAAATATATGAATCAGAAGTCCCATTTTCCCATTGGAAAATGAAACAAGCATATTAAAGAGTGATCTGTTCCCCATGTTTATTGCAGCTCAATTCACAATAACTAAAACATGGAATCAACCAAGATGCTCATCAACCAATGAGAGGATTAAGAAAATATAGTACACACACATTATGGAATATTATTCATCCATAAAAAAGAATGAAAATCTGTCTTTTGCAACAAAGTGGATGAAACTGGAAACCATTATACTTACTGAAATAAGCCATCCCCCAAAGACAAATATCATATATTTTCTCTGATTTGGGATAACTAGTAGTGTACAAAATTGTAATACATAAGTATGCGCATTGTAGTTTGCATAAAATTAATCCTGTGCATAAATTGTTGAGACCAAATGGCTTAATGTCTAAATTAATTATAATCTTTTAAGCACACGGAAAATATTTAGATGTTACATTGTAATTGGTTGTACTTCATGGAAAAAAAACATGAAAGACCAATTGACCGAAAAAAAAAAAAATCTGTGTATGGATGAAATGGTTATTGATGCATCTAATTTTTTGTTTATAGCTGTCATTTTTTTTTTTGAAAGGCAGAGTTAGACAGCGAGAGAGAGAGAGAGAAAGGTCTTCCTTCCATTGGTTCACCTCAAAATGGCCACCGATGATCCAAAGCCAGGAGCTAGGTGCTTCCTCCTGGTCTCCCATGCGGGTGCAGGGCCCAAGCACTTGGGCCATCCTCCACTGCCTTCCCGGGACACAACAGAGAACTGGACTGGAAGAGGAGCAACCGGGACAGAATCCACTGCCCCAACCTGGACTAGAACCCAGGGTGCAGGCGCCGCAGGCAGAAGATTAGCCTAGTGAACTGCGGCGCCGGCCATTATAGTTGTTGTCTATATTCCCACTAAACTTGAATCTTTTTTTTAAATTTTTACTGGCCAAACTCATTATTCAGTGAAGTATTAAGCTGTTTTACTGTAATGTAAATTCAAAATATGTCATCTCAAAATTAAAAAGAAAGAAAATATAAAGAATGGTAGAAGGAAGGAAGATGGGAGGTGGGGGAAATATCATTATGTTCTAGACTTGTATCTAGAAATGCAATTGAATCTGTTAAAATTAATTAAAATTTAAATAAAAATGAAAAATCTGTCATTTCTCCTGGGTCCTTAATTTATTTTCTTACAAAGTAGAATTAGAAACTAAGATCTAGGTGTTCTCAATGAGGTGTTCTCAATGCCATGAAAATACTGTTCCTTTTGAGCCTTTTCATAAGATTGTGTAAAAGTGTGCATGTGTGTGTGCAGTGTACTAATATAGTATAGACATAAATCTGCAAATATTAACATATATACCCATCTGTACATGTGGCAAACTAAATGAATTCATGCTGCTGTCTTCCACTCTCTTTACTATGTGTGTGTGTATGTGTGTGTGTGTGTTTCCAGCCACCACCCATTTCCAATATATTTGTATGAGTATCAGAACTGTTAACTTATATTCCTGTGGGTATGAACTATAAACTAGTGTATATTGTTTATGTGCAGTTCCTCCTTCAGTATTATTAAACCCAGTTGTTACCAGTGCTCCTGTCAGTACTTTTTCTGCTTTTTTCTCTTCAGTTAGAAGTTTGTTGTCCCAGTTGTTTATAACAATCTTAGACTGCTTCATCATATTTTCCATTTTATCCCAGGATTTGTCATCATTTTAAATTACTGCTTAAATATTTACTATTTTATCTGAAAGGCATAGTGTCAGGGAGAGAGAGGGAGAGGGATAGAGAGATCTTCCAATTATTGATTCACCCCACAACACATGCCCACAATAGCCCTGAACTCCCCAGGCCAAAGCTAGGAGCCAGGAATTCTATCTGCAACTCCTAATTGGGTGACTGGGGCCCACTATCTGTTGTCTTTTGAGACACAGTAGCAGGAAGATGAAACATAATTGGGGCGCTGCTCAGACTCAACTGGCATTCTCTTATAGAGTGTAAGAGATATACACATTTCCAAGTGGTTTCTTAACAACATCATCCTATGTTAAATGCTTTTTTTAGTTATGTATAACATGAAGCAACGAATGTATTGTATAGCTCTATTGGTTTGGAAAAATGAATAACAATATATTCACTGCTGCAATAGCATACAGAATAGTTTTTTTTTTCCCCTGTTCTCCATTTATTCAACCTATTTGTTTGGTGTTATAGTTTGTCTCTTTTTTTAAAAAAGATAATTATTTTATTTTAAAGGCAGAGTTGCAGAGAGAGAATGAGTGAGAGAGTGAGAGAGTGAGAGAGAGAGAGAGAGAGAGAGAGAGAGAGAGAGATCTTCCAATCCTCTGGTTCACTCCCCAGTTGGTCGCAACGGCCAGAGTTGTGCTGACCTGAAGCCAGGAGCTTTTTCCAGGTCTCCCACTCAGATGCAGGGGCCCAAGGACTTGGGTCATCCTCTACTGCTTTCCCAGACCATATCAGGGAGCTGGATCGGAAGTAGAGCAGCCGATACTTGAACCAGTACCCATATGGGATGCCGGCACTGCAGGAGGCGGCTTTACCCACTACACCATGGCTACAGCCCCAGTTTGTCTCTTTCAAAATATCCTAAGCTGGTACCACGGCTCACGAGGCTAATCCTCCGCCTGGGGCGCCTGCACCCTGAGTTCTAGTCCCGGTCGGGGCACAGGATTCTGTCCCGGTTGCTCCTCTTCCAGTCCAGTTTTCTGCTTTGGCCTGGGAAGGCAGTGGAGGATGGCGAAGCGCTAGGGCCCTGCACCCGCATGGGAGACCAGGAGAAAGCACCTGGCGCACCAGCCACAGCGACCATTTTGGGGGTGAACCAATGGAAGGAAGACCTTTCTGTCTCTCTAACTCTGCCTGTCAAAAAATATCCTAGAATTGGGGTTTAATAGTATACAGATTTTCTAGACTGGTTTCTTTCCATTAGCAAATATATTTAAGATTTCTCCATGTCTCTTCATGGCTTGATTGCCCATTTCTTCTTACTGCTTAGTAATACTCATTCATATTTGTGTACGGACATTTTTTTAACCCATTATCTAATTAGAGGATTTCTTGTTTGCATCTAGTTCTTTATTGATTACGTATAAGGCTGCTCTAAACATTTGTATGCATGTGCAAGTTCTTTTTGTATTTTCTGGACTTAACATTTTAAAATCAGTTGAGTAAGTACCTAGTAGCAAAATTGCTGAATTTTATGGAAAGACTAATATAATGTTTTAAGAAACTTCCAAATCATATTTGTTTGCACCATTTCGCATTCCCCGAAGCATTCCTTGCAGCAATTAATGAGAGTTCTGATTACTGACATGCTTACCAGCAAGAGATAGTGTCGGATTTTTGGAACTTTTAATGCATTTATGGTATCACCTCATTTTAATTTACATTTTCTCAATCTCAAATTACATAGCAAGAATTTATGATAAGCTTATTTTTCTTCAGCATTTCTTCTGCTGATTTTCCTGGTAGACTATTGATTGTTTAAAGAATTGTTTCTGTATTTTGGATAGAGTCCTTTATTGGGTATGTTTTTCCATTCTGTGTTCTTTTTTTTTTTTAAGATGTATTTGTTTATTTGAAAGGCAGAGTTACAGAAGTCCAGAGACAGTGGCAGACAGAGAGGTCTTCCATTCGGTGGTTCAGTCCCCAAATGGCTGCAACAGCTGCAGCTGCACCAAAACGAAGCCAGGGGCCAGGAGCTTCTTCCAGGTCTCCCATGATGGTTCAGAGACCCTAGTACTGGGGCCATCTTCTACTGTTTTCTCAGGCCCTGACAGAGATCTGAGCCAGAAGTGGAGCAGCTGGGACAGGAAGCAGCACCCACATGGATGCTGGCACTGCAGGCAGCAGCTTTACCCACTATGCCACAGTGTTGGCCCCTGTGTTTTGTCTTTTCGTTCATAAAATTATTCCACAGCACAGTTGTTTAAATTTAATAATTAAGCTTGATTTATCAATTTTATGTTTCATAGATCATGCTTTTTGTATTGTTTACAGGACTTAATCATCATTATATAGAATTTCTCATATACTTTGTATTGATACGTATATATGTGTATAAAAATGTTGGTTTTTGTTTGGAATTTTTGTTATTTGTTTCAAGGGTTTTGTTGGTTTTTTTCTTTTTCTTTTTTTTGTTGTAGCCATATGTAATTTTTTCAGCATCATTTGTTGAAGAAATTATAATTTCTACATTGTGTTATATTTGGTGGTTAGTCAAAAAACATTTATTTTTATATTACTGTATATATCTTTCTGGACTCTCTGTTTTGTTCCATTAATCTACTGCTATATTATCCCACCAACACCAGATAGTCTTATAGTTTAGTAATAAGTCCTGAAGTTGGTTACTGTCAGCTACCTGATTTTGTTTGTCTTCTCTAATATTATATTGGCTATTCTGGATATCTTTTTTTTTCCATATAAACTTTAGAACAGGTTTGTTGATGTTTAGGAGGTAATTTTCTATGATGTTTGTCTGAGACTGCATTGACCCTATTGGTCAAATTGGGAAGAACTGATACCTTAACAACACTGAATCTTCCTATTGATGAACATGGAGAACCTCTTCATTTGTTCAAATACTACTTGATGTTCAAGTGTCTCATAGTTTTCCTCACATAGATCTTGCACATTTTTTCAGATTTATATGTAAATATTTCAGTTTTTTTATAACATAGTTTAATTTGCTCCTTCACAATCTGTTTCCTTTGCTTGTCTCCGCATGAGCGTGAACTTAAAGTACACCATTGAATGGGGTATAAGGGAAGGCATTTATACCTTGATCCCCATCTTTCTGTAAAAAACTTCTAGTTTCTAACAGTTAAATATAATGTTAGCTAACGATATTTTGTAGATCATCTTTTGCATGTCTAAGAGGTACAATATTTCTCATTTACTGAGTTTGTTAATACTGAATTATTCATCTAAAAAAGATTTATTTATATTTAATTGAAAGGCAGAGTTAGACACACACCCAGAGAGAGAGAGAGAGGGAGATCTTCCATCTACTGGTATACTCTCCCTAAAGCTGCAATGTCTAGGGCTGTGCAAAGCTGAAGCTTGGAACCTGGAGCTTCAATTGGGTCTCACTCATGGGAGCAGGGGCCCAAGAACTTTGACTATCTTCCACTGCTTTCCAAAGAGCATTAGCAGATCAGAGGTGGAGCAGCTGGTCTTAAATAGATGCCCAGATGGGATGTCTGTATTACAGGTTGCTTCTTACCCCCTATTCTACAACACTGGCCCCATGAATTGTTCTAAACATTGTTCATTTTTTATATCAGTGCATATAATTAAGTAATTTTTCTTCATTAGCTGTTGGTATGTTGAATTAATATTTTTTTTTATTTTAGAATATAGAACCAATCTTCCCTAACAAATAAATTCCACACTGCTAAGGGGTATAATTGTATTCATTTGTAATATTTTCTTGAGGATATCTGCATGTATTCAAAGAGATTTTCATCTGTATCTTCCCTCTTTTGGAGTATCCTGATCATGTGCTCATATTTAGGATAATGTTGATGTTACAGAATGAATTAAATGTTTTTGTCCTTCTATTTTCTTTAAGTTGTTTTTGAGAACTGATGTCATTTCTTCCTTCACTCCATTTTATAAATAGATATTTCATATTACTTATAGATAAATCTAGTATTTTCATACTTTGACATTTTTCTCCTATTCACTTGTTGTACGTTTTTTGGGGGCAGGGCAGTTATGATATTTTTATTGTGAGTATTTATTTCATGGAAATATATTGAAAATTGAAAGCTGAAATTTCCTCTTTATAATGATACTTTCTCCTGTTTCAATGGGTAAGCTTCCAGAAGAGAATGTCCTTAACTTCCTCTGTAGTAATAATGGCCTTGGTATAGTGTAAATGTTAACACATTTGGGGGCCGGTGCAGTGGCTCCATTGGTTAATCCTCCGCCTGTGGCACCAGTATCCTATGTGGGCACTGGGTTTTAGTCCCAGTTGTTCCTCTTCCAGTCCAGCTCTCTGCTGTGGCCCAGGAGGGCAGTGGAGGATGGCCCAAGTGCTTGGGCCCTTGCGCCCACATGGGAGACCAGGAAGAAGCACCTGGCTCCTGGCTTTGGATCGGTGAAGTGCCAGCCGTGGCAGCCTTTTGGGGAGTGAACCAATGGAAGGAAGACCTTTGTCTCTCTCTCTCTTACTGTCTATAACTTTACCTGTCAAATAAATAAAATAAATAAATAAATAAATAAGTGCAGTTTTACGACTGCATTCTTGGAAGTAACTTATCAATAATTCTAAAATGGTTATAATAATAATATAATAACAATGATATTAATAATATTACTTGATACCTAATCTCAGAAGTCTCTATTGTTGATAACTATAAAATGATAACAGTAATGTAATTATAACAATGATATTAACAATGTTATTTGCTCCCCAAACTATTCAGACACACAGATTTCCTACTAAGTGGATTCTTTGTGCAAGTGTCCCTTCAAGTCTTGTAAAGTACTGAAACTTGGCTTTACCTTCACTAAAGATACAAGATTCCTTGGCAACAAGATTAAATTTAAATAGGAAAGAAATGTACTAGACCAATGAGCAACAGCTTTAATGCCCAAAAGGCATTTAAGAAGCTACCAAAGTTATGTGTTCCTAACAACAAGGAGGCATTCTAAGAAATTAGTTTTTAGGCAATTAGTCTCATTGTGTAAACATCTGAGAATGTACGTAGTCGAATCTCAATGCTATAGGTAAATCAGGAAACACGGTAAACATGATATGCTTGTGGCTGCCATCAGCCTAACCCAACATAACATTTTACAGGAAGCATTTCTTTATAAGTAGTACAATTCACAGTAAAAATAAAAATACACTAAACCAATAAATCAGTAAGACAGCCATTTATAATCTTTATCCAGTGTTATGTGTTATATGTAACTATATATGTATCCTTTTTATGTAACTTGAAATACAATAGGTTTCTTTAGAAGAGAATTACCACAAGTACATGAGTGATGCATTGATGATAATGTTACTATGTCTAGGTCTTAACAAGATGAAAAGAAGGACTGGTGCTGTGGCGCAGCCGGTTAAAGCCCCGGCCTAAAGCATCGGCATACCATATTGGCACCCTTTCTAGTCCTGGCTGCTCCTCTTCTGATCAACCTCTCTGCTCTGGCCTGGGAAAGCAGTAGAAGATGGCCCAAGTCCTTGGGCCCCTGCATCCACATGGGATACCCAGAAGAAGCTCTTGTCTCCTGACTATAAATTGGTGCAGCTCCGGCCATTGTGGCCATCTGGGGAGTGAACCTGCTGAAGGAAGACCTTTCCCTCTGTCTCTACCTCACTCTGTACTTATGTCTTTCAAATAAATAAATAAATAAATAAATACATCTTTTGGGGCCAGCACCGTGGCACATCGGGTTAATCCTCCATCTGCTGCACTGGCATCCCATATGGGTGCCGGTTGTAGTCCTGGCTGCTCCTTTTCCTATTCAGCTCTTTGCTATGACCTGGGAAAGCAGTAGAAGATGTCCCAAGTCCTTGGGCTCCTGCACCCGCATGGGAGACCCGGAAGAAGCTCCTGGCTTCAGGTCGGCATAACTCCAGCCGTTGTGGCCATTTGGAGAGTGAACCAACGGAAGGAAGACCTTTCTCTCTGTTTCTCCCTCTCACTGTCTGTAACTCTACCTCTCAAATAAATAAATCAAATATTTAAAAAAAAAGATGAAAAGAATTGTTTGGCTCTGTTACAATCAAATAAGACAAATATCCTAAATGTGCTCTGTGATTCACTGAAATATTATGTAGCACATGACTAATTAAAGTAAAACACTTATATATCAGTAAGAATCAGTAAGAATAATATTGAAAATTTACTAAATATCATCAAATATCTCCATATATATAAAAACATTCATAAATATATATGTGTGCATACATACAATATATTATATGTAAATATGTATAAACATACAATACATACATTCATAAATATACACATACACAGAAATTCATGCACGTATTCACTGGCTTTTCATTTGTGGAGAATTGTTGTGAAATAATTCATAATTTTGGAAAATTGCAAATAAGGAGAAAATATCAAACATCTATCCTTTATTTATTACCAGTTTCCCTAGTGTAACTAAATAATAAATGTATTTTCAATAGTTATAATCTGATAGGTAAGTAAAGTATGTAAAAATTTTAATAATACCCTCTTTAACTACTAACAATGTAAAGGATTTAAGAAATAATTATGCATTGCTTTATAATTGCTTCAGCAATTCTGCAGAACTCTTAAATAATTTAGAAGACTCACAGTAGCCTGACATGGTATACTTAATGAAGACTTTAACATAGACAACAGAATCAGTATAACAGGAGGGAGAAAATCCAAGTACAATAGGCAGGTTTAGGTTTCAAATTCCTTTCAAAGCCATACCAGGTGTACTCCTCCTTAGATCATGAGTCACCAAAGATATACGTGAGATACATTGGTCTCAGGGATGTTGGGTCATATGTTTACTTAGGAATATTGTGATAAAAAGCATTTAAGAGAGGAGAATGACTCTTACACAAGTAGTGTTGAGAAAATTGGATCACTGCCTACAGAAGTATGAAATAAGACCCCTACATTACACCAAATACAAAAATCAATTCACAATGCATCAGACTTCTAAACCTCAGCATGAAAACATCAAATTTCTATGGAAAAGATAAGGGAAAACACTGAAGGGGAAAATACTACAACACAAAGGCATAAGGAAAGCCTTCTTGGATAAGACACAAGAAGCAAAGGCAATAAAAAATAGACAAACTGTATTACATCAAGCTAAGAAACTTCTGTACATCTAAGTAAACATTCAATAAAGTGAAGAGGCAACTGGTAGAATTGAAGAAATATTTGTAAACTATACATCAGATAGAGGATTTTTAAATTGTATGTAAAGGGAATAATTTCATGGATTTTATAAATACAGTATTAAGAGCATAATGATGCTCCCTACCCTGCCTTCCATTCCTCTATCTTCATTCATTTCTTATTTTTCTTTTAATTTTTACAATGACATATTTGGGTTTTATTTTATAATAAAAATCTTAACCCTCCACTAAATAAATAATTCAACAACTAGTAAATAGAAAAATCACTGTTCCTCAGGAGTATAGATAAGGGCTGTAAATAATAATCTAATCTCAAATTGTCAATTTCACTCCTATACCTCACATTTTTTGCTCTGTATATTAGTTACATAATTATCTTTTAGGGTCTGGCTTATTTCACTATGTATAAGGTCTCATATTGCATACATTTAATGTGAAAGACATGATTTCATTCTTTTTTATGGCTGATTGGTATTCTGTGTTGTAAATGATACCACAATCTCTTTATCCAATCATCAGTTGACGGACATCAAGGTTGATTTCATATTTTTGCTATTGTAAATTAAGCTGCTATAAACATGGAAGAACAGATAATTCTGTTATATGCTGATTTAATTTCCTCTGGAAATATTCCCAGCAGTAGGATAGCTTGGTTTCATGGTAGATCTATTTTTAGATTTCTGAAGAATCTCCATATTCTCAAATATTCAGGGGATATTGATAACTGACTACCTAAATGCCCAAGAACAATATGTCTCTTTATTTTGAGAGTGTTCAGAGAAAAGTAGCCAGAGATTTGACAGGAAATTTTTAGGCAAAATTTACCAGAGACTCCTTTTTCACAATGACAATGTTGCTGCTCATTCCCCTCATCAAACAAGAACAATTTTGTGAGTTTCAGATAGAATCCATTATGCATCCATGTTACAATCTTCATTTGTCTCCTTCTGCATTGTTTCTTAATTAAAAAAAAAACTTTAAAGGGCACCCTTTTTTTAGTTAACAATGTAAGAACAATCACATTACCATGGTTAAATTCCCAGGATGCTCAGTTCTGTACTGATGGACTAAATGGTTGGCCTCATCACTTACAAAAATGTCTTGAAGGTGATGGAGCATGTGTTGAGAAATAAAGTGCTTTTTGCTTTCTTCCTTTAATTTCATTTCTCTATGAACTGTTTAAAGTCCCCTCAGACATGCAAATGCCATGAATCATCATGACCAGTTTATGCAAGTGTTGAAAAATAAAGTGCTTTTTGCTTTCTTCCTTTAATTTCATTTCTCTATGAACTGTTTAAAGTCCCCTCAGACATGCAAATGCCATGAATCATCATGACCAGTTTATGCAAGTGTTGAAAAATAGAGAACAATTAATTTAATGATCCTGTGCTCTTTGCCAATATTGGTTGATTGAACTGTAGAAGAGTTTTATAAAAATTTGCTATTTTGTTAGGCACAAGTCAAGATTCTCTTAAAACAAGAAATGCTTGCCAAATAGTCAATAATCAGAGACAAACTATGGGGGTGTGATTTGTCTTCTCACCAACATATCATTGCACATGAATCAGTCAAATCTGAAGTTATAAGTAAAGAAAAAACTTATTTGTGATTTAGCTAGAGAGGAATGAGAATTTAAGTTGAAATAAACTATTTTCATAATCAAAATCAAAGATAACATGAATCAATTATAAAAGATTTAATTGCAATTTATACTATTATTTAATTGCAATTGATAGTATTATATAAATTGGCTATAAAAACTGGACGAAATATTTGAAGGACAGTTTGCTGATATTGAAAAGTTAAATTTCATGCCAATCAACTAAGCTGACTAAAGAGTTAGTGAATTTACCTAACTTGGAAAAAACTTGTTTTGAAATTAGTACACTTTTTCTCCAAAGTCAAATCAATTCTTTTTAAGAATAGATTAATTATTTTGGCCAATGTGAGTATGAATATTGAAAGAGAGCTACTTTTATTGCACTTCTTTTGTTGGAAAAATTTTAAGTGGGTTTGGAACACCTTGATTATGGGAATCTATTTTATTAAATAGGTTAAATACCCAGTATTTCTGATGAAAAGTTTGTTTTTAAATTGAGACTTGGTGTAAGAGTAAAATACATACTGGAGTTTGAAGATATAATACAAAAAAAGATTACATAAAATCTTACTAATGACTTTTTATGTTGATTGTCCATTGAAATATTTTTGATATAATAAAATATATCATTAAAATGAAATATCATTTCTTTTATGTATTTAACGTGGTTTCTAAACCATTTAAAATTACACATGTGGCTCTCATTATCCTTTTTCTTTTATGCTTCTAAGACATTAGTGCATGATACTTTTCCAAGAAAGCTGGCATTGCCTTGGTTTTTTAATTTTCTTTCTCCTCTGATGAATCCATTGTGTCAGGCATGTGCTTAGCTCAATAAATGTTTGCTGAATGACTGAAAAAAATTAAAAAGAAAAAATTGAGGGAGATGCCCAGATAGTGGAATAGGGAATGGGTGGACTGCTTTAGAGTAGTAGAAAATTGCAAAAAACAAAATAAGTTGGAGACAGTGCTTTCTCAAGGGAGAGTTGGAGAGAAAACTGGTGGAGATTCTGCAGAAGGAGGAGAGAGGTCATGGATCTGTGTGGAAGGTTCAGACATGCAGCAACAAGCATGCATACAACACAAAATCCCAGCAGCCCAGAGCTGGAGAAATCATCAGCTTTGGAAAGTAAGGTGAGATCAGGTTGCAGTAGACTGGCCACTGGTGATATAGCCAGAGGAAAACCCCAGTGGACTACACTGTGTTTGAGTTCAGCCCAGAGTCCAGGGGAACAGGGTACTTACCAACTTAGCAAAAAATAAGGGTACATTTTTCTCTATCACCTAACAATGGCATGAGAAAGGGCCAGCACCATTTTCAACATAAGTAGGTAGCAGCTGTGGTAGCTCTTGTGTGCGTGCCCAGAAACTGGCATGGACAAGAAGCTATCTTGTCAGCAAAGGCTACCACAGAAGCTCAGGTGGATGCACCTGGTAATGTGTGAGGATACGGAGTCATTCCAACATCAGTAGCAACTGCAGAGACTCTTGTACACTACTGGCAACTGGCAGAAAGAAGGTGAGATTGTGAAATGTCTAGTGCTGCAGTCAAGGAATATTGTGCCTGAGTATGATGCAGGGCTTTTGCAGGAGAAAAAAAAATCCATGTTCACCATTGATGTGCGTCTGGCTGGGAATGAGCACCCAGGTATGACTATCAGGTTTCACCAGCATCTCAATATATTACAGGCTCCAGGGTTCAAATCATGTGGGTGGGGTACCCACAAGCAGTTAGCTCTGGAACTATATTAGCCTCTCAGAGAATGGAAAAGGCTCGAGTGGTAGAGTGGTTCCTCTGCATCCCATGTCTGTGGGAGCAATATGTACTGAGACTGTGGGAACTCTGTGACTGCAAGAGAGGGCACAGTATACACTTGGATCTCAGGGCAATCACTGTGTTAGGTTCCACATACTCAACAGAGCAACACTTAAATATACAGAATGTGAAGATGAAGAGATTGATTAAATACCTGAAACATAATTAAAAAGATTAATCATAAGATTACTCCAAAGCAATGACAGCAAACTCATGAATTAAAGAAATCCATATGACATGAAATAAAAATTTTCTCATGAAATTGAGATTATGAAAGACATGAAAATGAAATATTATAAATGAAGAATTAAATGCATAAAATAAAAAAAAAACCAGAGGAGAGCCTTAACCACAGACTTGATGAGGTACAAGAAAGAATACATGAGCTAGAAGACAAAACTGGAAATCAGGCTGGCACCATGGCTCACTAGGCTAATCCTCTGTCTGTGGTACCAGCACTCCAGGTTCTAGTCTGGGTTGGGGTGCCCTGTTCTGTCCTGGTTGCCCCTCTTCCAGTTCAGCTCTCTGCTGTGGCCCGGGAAAGCAGTGGAGGATGGCCCAAGTGCTTGGGCCCTGCGCCTGCATGGGAGACCAGGAGGAAGCACCTGGCTCCTGGTTTCAGCCAGCCGTAGCAGCAATTTGGGGGGGGGTGAATCAATGGAAGGAAGACCTTTCTCTCTGTCTCTCCCTGTCTAACTCTAGCTGTCAAAAAAGAAAACTGGAAATTTTTCAGTCAGACAAAAAAAAGAAGGAATTAGAAAAACTTAAAAGAGTGTTTGATATCTGTGGGATTCTGAAGGCATGGAAAGAGATAATGGATTAGAAGAGCAGGTAAACGAAATAATTTCAGAAAACTTACCCAGTTTAGAAAAAGAAAGGATGTCCAAGTACATAAGCACATTGAACTCGTGGTAGACATGAATAGAAAAGATCTTCACCATGATCTTCACGCTGTAGTCAAACTTTTAACAATAAAACACAAAGGATTCTAAAATGTGCATGAGAAAAATGCCACATTAATTTCACAGGATCTCCAATAAGACTTACAGCTGACTCATTATTATAAACTCTATAGGTGAGGAGACAATGGAGATACATAGTCCAAGTATTAAGAAAAAAAATGCAACCCATAATACTGTACACTGTAAAGTTCTAATTGATGAATTCAGAGGAAATAAAGAGCTTCAATCACAAAACAAAAAATTGAAAGGATATATCAACACACATCCAGCCTTAGAAAAGATACTTAAGGATGTGCTACACACAGAAACACTGAAAAACAGTCATCATTATGAAATAATGTGAAAGCTTATGGGATATCTTTAAAAAATAAGACCTATCTATTTGCTGACTACAAGAAACACATCTCACCAAGAAAGATATACAAAGACTGAAAGTGAAAGTATAGGAAAGATGTTCCAGGGTAACAAAAAGCAAAAAAGAGCATATGTAGCCATCCTAAAATCACACATAGATTTTAACACAAAAATTGTTAAAAGAGGCAAAGAAAGGCATTATGTAATGATTAAGGGATCAATGCAACAGGAAGATGTGACTATGATAAATTTATATGCAACCAATTCCAGGGCTCCTGGCTATATAAAAAAATGTTAATGGAACTAAGGAAATCCTAGACTCCAATACAATAGTAATGGGGTAGAACAATATCCCACTTTCATCAATGGACAGATCAACCAGACAGAAACATCAACAAAGAAACATTAGAGCTAATCTACACCATGGCCCAAATGGACCTAACGTATCTACAGAACATTTCATCACACAGTTGCAGAATACACATTCTTCTCATAAGTGCATGAAACTTTCTCTAACGTTGACCATATGCTAGACCAAAAAAAAAAATATATATATATATATATATCAGCAAATTTAAAAGAATCAAAATGATACCAGGCAACTTCCCTGACCATAAAAGAATAAAACTGGAAATTAGCATATGTAAAAATATGGAGACTTAACAACATGCTCCTGAATGAACAATGGATCATAGATGAAATCAAAGGAGAAAATACAAAAATTTTGAAAAGGAATGAAGTTGACAACATGACCTATCAAAGCACATGGGAAAAACCAAACAGTCTTAAGAGGGAAGTTTAAAGCATTTGGTGCCTACATCAAGAAATTGGAAAGGTACCAAATAAATGAGATATCAATGTGTTGAAGAACCTAGAAAATTAATAACAAATGAAACCTGAAATTAGTAGGGGAAAGAAATAATTAAAATTAGAGAATAAATAAAGTTGAAGCAAAAAATACAAAATATCAGTGAAAGGAAGATCTAGTATTTTGAAAAAATAAACAAAACTGATACACAATTGGCCTAACTATGAAAATGAGAAGATACAAATGAATAAAATCAGAAATGAAAAAAAGGAAATGTTACAATAAGATACCACAGAAATAAAAAAGATTAATCAATAGTTACTACAAAGAGCTCAGTGCCAACAAAATGGAAAACCTAAAAGAAATGGATAGATTTCCGGACACATACATTCTATGAAAATTGAGTCATGAAGACATAGAACACCAAAACAAAATAATAACCAAGACAGAGATTGAATCAATAATAAAAACTCTCCCAACAAAGAAAATCCCAGGACTGGACAGCTTCACTGATGAATTCTATCAGACAATTAAAGAACTAATTCCACTTCTCTCCAAGCTATTCAAAACAATTGAAAGGGAGGGAACCCTCCCAAACTCCTCCTATGAAACCCGAAACACCTTAATTCCTAAAGCAGAAAAGATACAACAGATAAAGACGACGATAGACCAAAATCCCTGATGAATATAGATGCAACATTCTTCAACAAAATACAAGCTAATTGAATCCAATAACACATCAGAAACATCATGCATTCAGACCAAGTGGGATTTATGCTTGGTATGCAAGGATGATTTAACATTCACAAATTAATTAATGTGATACATCACATCAAGAAACTTAAGGAAAAAGGATATGATATCTCAATAGATAAAGAGAAAGAATTTGATAAAACACAACACCCTTTCATGATTAAAACCTTAAGCAAATTGTGTGTAGAAGAACATTCCTCAAAACAACCAAGGCAACTTGTGCCAAACACAGAGCCAGCATCTTACTGAAAGGGGAAATGTCAGGAGCATTGCCACCAACATCCAGAAGCAGATGAGGACACCCATTCTTACCATCGCTATTCAATATAGACCTGGAAGTTTTAGGCAAACCCAGTAGGCAAGTAACAGAAACCAAAGGGATACAAATTTGAAAGGAGAAAGTCAAACTATCTTTATTTTGAGATTGCATGATTCTATATATAGGAGAACCAAAAAATTCTACTAAGAGTCTAATGGAATTCTCCATAAAAGAGTTTGATAAAATAAAAACATATAAAATTAACATACAAAAATCAATAGACTTTGTATACACAGACAATGCCATGACTGAGAAAGAACTTCTAAGGTCAATCCCACTCCCAATAGAGATAAAACTTAAATATGCTGAAATAAATTTAACCAAGGATGAAAGAGATCTCTAGAGTGAAAATCACAAATGTTTAAAGAAATAAATAAGATATAAAAATAGAAAAATCTTCTATGTTGGTGGATTAGAAGAATTAACAGCACCAAAATGTCCACCCTACCAAAAAGAATTTACAAATTCAATGTGATCCCAATCAAAATACCAATGACATTCTCAGATCTATAAAAAAAATGCTAAAATTAATATGTAAAATGAGACTTCAAATAGCTAAAGCAATCTTAAACAACAATAAAAAAATGAAAGGCAAAATCAGAGGCAATATAATACCAGATGTCAAAACATACTGCAAGGTAGTTATAATCAAAACAGCCCAGTATTGACCAAAAAAAATAAATAAATAAATATATAGACCAATGGAACAGAATAGATATTCCAGAAATCAATCCACACATCTACAGCCAATTCATCTTTAACAAAGGAGCAAATATCAATCCCTGAAGCCAGGATAGTCTTTTCACCAAATGGTGCTGGGAAAATGATCTCCACATGCAGAAATATGAAACTAGACCCCTATGTTATACCTTACACAAAAATTAACTCAAACTGCATCAAAGACCTAAATTTATAGTCTGACACTATCAAATCATAAGAAAATATTGAGGAAATTCTAAAAGACATTGGCATAGGCAAACACTTCTTAGAAAAGACCCCAGAAGCACAGGCAATCATAACCAAAATTGACAAGTGGGGTTAATTCAAGCTGAGAAGCTTCTGCACTACAATGGAAATGCTCAGCAAAGTGAAAAGGCAACCGATAGAATGGAAGAAAATCTCTGCAAACTATGCAACTGATAAAGGAGTATTATCCAGAATCTATAAAGAGCTCAAAAGACTCAAAAGCAACAAAACAAACAATTTAGTTAAGAAGTGGGCAAAGAGTTTGAACATGCATTTTTCAAGAAAGCAAATTCAAATATGCAACAAACACATGACAAAATGGTCAGGATCACTTGCCGACAGGTAAATGCAAATCGGAACCACAATGAGGCTCCACCTCACTCCAGTCAGAATGGTTTTCATACAGAAATCAACAAACAATAAATCCTGGCATGGACATGGGGGAAAAGTTACCCTAATCCATTGTGGGTGGGAATGTAAACTGGTACAGCCATGGTGGAAGACAGTAAAGACATACCTCAGAAACCTGAATATTGACTTACCATATGATCCAGCCAGCACAATCCTGGTAATCTATGCAGACAAACTGAAATCAGTTTATGAAAGAGGGATTTGTAATCCTATGTTTATATTCAATTCACAATAGCTAACATATAGAATCAACTCAGAAGTCCATCAATTGAGGACTGGATAAAGAATACATATATACACACACACACACATATATACATACTATGGAATACTACACAGTGGTAAAAAATGAAATCCTGTCATTTGCAACACAATGGATATAACTTGAAACTGTTTTTACTTAGTAAAACAAGCCATTTCCAAAAAAAGAAAATACCATAAGTTTTTCCTTATCTATGGTAATTATCATAAGGTAATCTATAGGAGTAAAACTGACATTTTGAGAATTGGTGACTGTTTACAGCACTTGTCTCAACTGTTAAAGAACAGTATTTTTTCTTCATATTATATGCTGAATTCTACTTACTATAGGGCTAATCTCATGAGAATAAATTAAACTGAAAATAGATCTTTGTAAAAATTAAAAATGGGAATAGGAGAGAGAGTAGAAAGAAGGGGTGGGAGCTTGGGTGATAGGGAGAGTAGGGTGGAAACTTCACTATATTTCTGAATCTATATGTAAGAAACATGTGAAATTTGTGTACCTTAAATAAAAGGAGAATTCAATGTGATTAAAAGAAAGAGGAAAGGAGGAGAGGCAAGGGGAATGGAGGAAAGGTGAAGGGAACAGAAGAGGCCAAATCTAATGAAAGCTCTGAATATAAGCACCAGTTTACATGAAATACAGAGAGAACATGGATACCATCAACACTATCTAGAATGCGAGATAGTCTAGAGACCAAATTGTCCAAAGTTTTTAAACAAAATTAAAAGAAAAAAGTAGGTAGAGAAACACTAATTAAAATCTCTTAAGGAAGATATAACCAGTTGCAATACATAAGATGTATATTGACCCTGGATCAAATAAGCAAAGTATAAAAATATGAAACATTTGGGATAATTTTGACATTACTGGTTATGTATTATAGTAAGGAATTTTTACTTGTTTTTATATTAATGGCATGCTTGGTATTTTTGAATTTCTTTTAAAATAGACATAAAACATCATATTTGGGATTAAAAAGCAATAATACAGTGGCATTCTCAGAACACAGGGAAGCTTTTCTGCACTGAGGTCCACATACTTTGTAATCTGATCTAGAACATTTTTTATAGAGTAATGAGGAACTTTAGGAGTGTTTGGGGCAAATGTCCTTGACAAAATTGGAAGTATGATGGCCCTTGTGTTACACCCACATGGCAGGACATAAACATAGCATCTTACATGTTACAGAATGAATTGATATTGTCTAGTCTGGATTTATTTACATCATCTGTGACTGGGGCAAAAAAGAAGTTACATCTGAGAGAATATGAGAAACGATCTGATGATGACTGCTTTCAAGAGGCCAATTAAGAAAAAGACATGTATTATTTTATACTGATATTATGATCATCATTCAATGTATTCATCTGTGCTTAGAAACAAATCTGTGCTCTGTGACTACCTCATTAAGTTTCATACTATTCTCCTGGAAAGTCATTATTGCTTAGAAATGTCATTTATTAGTTCATTTAGTATACTGACTCCCTTTAGGAATCTAATCAAATTTTTAACATTTTGTTATGTAATCATCCTGGAATAAGAAATCCTACTGGATTCCTTTTGGGAATTGCAAAGTAAAATAAATGATTTTTTAAATAATGATATCTTGTAGGATATACACTCCAGCAGAGAGAATATTTGAAGCTCCTTTTCAGGTCTTTGATGAGAAGGCCAGGTAGCTAAGAAAAGCATCCAGATTGGATAGGGCTGCTCCATGTAAATGTACACTCATTGCTGTTGCCCATATTATTCATTTTGTTGCATTATGTCTACAGTCATACCAAAATTCTACGTGATCATTGTTATGTGAATGAAATGCCTTAAATTTACTAATGTAAATGTAATCTAAAGAGTTACTAAAAACTTTAGGCCCCTTTATATTTTAATGAATACTATCATATTCACTATACTGCTAAAGTGTTCCTCATCATTCAATCCAGTATTTTCCATTTCAAAAAATTCAAAATTAAATTTGTTTTATAAGCAATAATGCACTGCAATTATGACAATGTGTTCAAAGATATCAAAATATCTTTTTATAATAACTTTAATTTCTATCTATTACATTTATGGGGATGGCTCATCCCCAGCTATTTTTGTTTTAGTCATTTGGAGAGTGTACAAAAGATAGAGGATCTCACTCTCTTTTTAAAGATTTATTTTATTTATTTGAAAGAGTTAAAGAGAGGCAGAGGCAGAGGGGGTGGGGAAGGAGGGAAGTCTTCCATCCAATGGTTCACTCCTCAGGAGGCTGCAACAGCTGGAATTGTGCCCATCCGAAGCCAGGAGCCCAGAGCTTCTTCTAGGTCCCCCACGCAGCTGCAGTGGCCCAAGGACTTGGGCAATCTTATGCTTTCCCAGGCTACTCCAGGGAGATGGATCAAAAGCGGAGCAGCCAGGTCTTGAATCACGCCCATAAGGGGTGCCGGCACTGCAGGTGGCAGCCTGACCTGCTATACCGCAGCGCTGGCCCCAGGATCCCTTTATTATACTGTCTCATTCTCTCTCTGTAACTCTGCCTTTGAAATAAATAAATACGTCTTTGGAAATGAATTTATAAAAAAAGCAAATTGTTAACCTATAAATATTGTACCATAATCAACACCAGTTTTATCACTGAAATAATGTGAATTTCTTTTAAATACCTATCAATTTCAATAGTTAATAAAATGTTGGTTTAAATTTTTATATGCAATTTTAATAATCTCTGATATCTGCTTATTATAATGATCAGATAGAGGAAGCCTGGGTCACTTTCTGGGTGGACTTCTAAGGGCACATTTCTGTACATATGATTCTAAAAATCCCAGAAATTTTCATTGCATGTTGAATCATCAGGCATTGTTCCCCAGTGTTAGACATATCAAAAGTAACTTCCTTACAAAGTTTTCCTTTTCCTAAGGCTTATGACTTTGAATAATTCAAAGTTCACAGGTGTGGGTGAGATCTGTTATTTTGTCAAAGGCGATGAGACATCACTCTTGTGATTATGTTGTCTTATATAAAACTCTATCTTATTCATCAGAGTCTCCGTGATTACAAACTATAGTGTCCACACTGGGAAAATTCTACATGGTACAAAACATTCAGAAACTTCTACAAGGTGAGGACATATTTTAGCCAATAGCCAGAAAGAAGCCATGACCTGAGTCATACAGTCACAAGAAAATAAATTTTATCAACAACCAGGGTGAACTTAGAAGTGGATTTTTCATGAACTGAATGACCAGTTAGGAACATAAACTACAGGACCTGGGAGATATGTACAGGTTGTTTTAATCTTTTAAATTTTTGGTAATATTTTTGCTCAGCAATAGATAAATTCATGTATAATACCAGATCATCTTGAATACTAAGAAAGTGAAGAAACTTGATAATTAAAACACTGACTTTTTGACTTTTAACATTAGAAGTAAATTTGCAGATATTTTAAAAGAATCTTTGCATACAAAGTAAATAACTTCCTTATACAATAGGTATGATAGCAAAATTCTAAGATCGACTCCAGTGAGCCATGCAAGTATTAAATTTTGGGCTTTAATTTATTTGAAAGGAAAAAAAGAGTAAGATAGAGAGTACTGTAATAACCAGGAAAATATAAGGCTGTTTCAACCATATTGAAACTTACTTTAGTGTTACCACTTTCATCAGTGATCTTAAGATTTTCTGAATAGATTGATCCATTTTCTCCACCATCACTTGCTGCTTCAACTTGGCATTTATGGTTTTTTTTAGATGGC